>NC_092053.1:112323316-112623316 GCF_003086295.3 Arachis hypogaea
AAGAAATAAAAACCAAACTGACCAAGGGACATCAAACTTAAAGATTGACACAAGACTCAAACAAAAGACAAAGATTACTAAAGAAAAGAAAAGATTTTGAAAAATTTTTGAAAAAGAAAACATGAAATAAGTAAGACTCAAAAGTAAGAAAATAAAAAGAAAATACATAGCAAAAAACAGAAAAGGTTTTGAAAATTTTTAGAAGAAAGACTCAAGAAATTCGAAAATTCACAAGAACAAAAACAAAAGACTCAAACCAAAAACAAAGATTAAACAAAGAAAAGAAAAAAAATTTTAAAAATGTTTTTGATTTTTTTTTCGAAAATAAAGAAGAAGAAAATAAAAATAAAAGACTCAACAAAATTAAAGACAATACCTTATCTAAGGAACACGATAATCCGTCAGTTGTCCAAACTCGAATAATCCCCGGCAACGGCGCCAAAAATTTGGTGCACGAATCCCCGTACTTCGTACAACTGAACCAGCAAGTGCACTGGGTCGTCCAAGTAATACCTGAGCGAGTCAGGGTCGATCCCACGAGAATTGTGGTTTGAAGCAAGCTATGGTTATCTTGCAGATCTTAGTCAGGCGGATAGAAGAGTTGTTGGATTTGTGAGATCTAAACTAGGTTGACCTGTTTACAATGATAAGAAGATAATTAAGGCTTGGAGATACTTTGTCCTTCTGGATTAACTCTGGTCTTACTGTCTTCTTCAATTGTGAATGATTTCTTCTATGGCAGGTTGTATGTAATTGACGCTGGTTTGAGCAACCGCTAATACTCCTCCAGATCTGAACCCCAGGGTTAGTGCGGATCCATTCTGATTGAGGGTGAAGCTCCTGCAGTCCATTCTCCTTAATGATCCTACCCAAAATGCCACAGACAAGGTTGGATCTTCCAGATAAGAGAATGTTGCGCCTTTGGGTTCTAGCCTCTACCACAGAGACCCTAATCTCCCCATACTTCGGCTGAACTGGTGTCTCGAGAAGTCCCCAACGAAGTCGTGGATTAGCCGTCTAAGAGATGTATAATCAAGCTAGTGATTCATCATTGTTCGATGAAAGACTCACTCTGAACCCATGTAGAATGTGATAACCTTATGCCAGTTCAATGCATTCATATTGATGAAGAACGAAGATACATCTTAGAATAGAGAATCAAACACGAATTGAGAAAGAACAGTAGTACTTTTACTAATCCATAAAACTCAGCATGGCTCCTCCCCTTAACCTAAGAGGTTTAGAAACTCATACTGATAGTAAATACAATAGGAAAAAGTAATATGGCAGATCTCCTTTTATGAGAGGAGTAAAAGTTCTTTAAATACTAAACTAATGACTAAGGATTACATAAGAAAAGGTAAAACAGTCTTTTAGTGCTAAAATCCACTTCCGGGGCCTACTTGGTGAGTGTTTGGGCTGAGATTTGATGAGATCCACGTGCTAGAAGACCTCTAGGGCGTTGAATGCTGGCTAGAAGGTCCTGTTTGGGCGTTTGGACGCTGGTCTCCTTCTTTTGGCGCTGGACGCTTGGACTGGGGCAGGAGGCTGGCGTTGGACGCCAGTTTTGGACCTTCAATTCTGAATCAAAGTATAGACTATTATACATTGCTGGAAAGATCTAGAAGTCAGATTTCCATAGCCGTTGAGAACGCTCCATTTGGACTTCTTTAGCTCCAGAAAACCTCTTTCGAGTGCAAGGAGGTCAGATCCGAACAACATCTGCAGTGCTTACTCTGTCTCTGAATCAGACTTATGCTCCAGCTCCTTAATTTCAGCCAGAAAATACCTAAAATTGTACAAAAACACACAAACTCAAAGTAGAATCCAAAAATGTGAATTTTGCATTAAAACCTATGAAAACTTAATAAAACTTAGACAAAACATGCTAAAAACTATATGAAAATGATGCCAAAAAGCGTATAAAATATCCGCTCATCAACACCCCAATAGGAGTTTGGGATTTGCGTTAAGTCCCAAATCATAGTTTCAGGTAACCCTCTGAACATTGGCATCGTTGCTAAGGACATGGTAATCGACGTTGTATATTCGCGGATGACCTTTCAGAAGATGGACATACAGCTTCTGACTTAGAAGCCTATGAGGAAGAACAACCTAACGACGATCGCCCACTTGTCATACCTCCCCGACTCGACATGGGGAAGAGTGTTGCTAGAGATACACAACTTGTAAGTCAAGGAGGACAAAGAATAAGCTCGGAAGTCCATCAATCAGGGGGATTGGGAGAAAGAGATCCTACTGAGCTCATGAGACTGGTTCATAACCATCAAGGTCGGTTAGAACAGCTTGAGAATGAGTTAGAATGACAACGCTAATTGGAACGAGCTCAATAAAGGGAGATACAATGACAAAGAGAACTGGAGGAGAAACTCGAGATGCTGGAAACCGACATTAAAGGCAGGAAAGCCCAAGCTGATAGAGAAGAAATGCCTTAGGGGCGAAGATCCATTCATAGAAGAAATCATGCCGGCTCAAGTTTTTAGAAATTTTAATAGCTCGGACATGGATCTCTATGTTGGAACGACCGATCCAAGGCATCATCTAAGTAATTTCAAAAGTCGCATGTACTTGGTGGATGTGTTGGATGTAACTCACTGTAAAGCTTTCCTGATTACGTTAACCAAGGCGACAATGAAGTAGTTCGATAGTTTATCGCCCAAGTCAGTCACCTGCATCGACGATTTGGTGAGAAGTTTTCTTACCCGGTTCTCCATTCAGAAAGACAAGATCAAGCATGCTATAAGTGTCTTGGAAAAGGAAAAAGAGATAAACAAAAAAGAAGAGTACAACTCAGAAAGGCCTCGAAGATACCATTCTTATACACCACTACGAGTCTCCCTTGTCGACGTGTACAGAGAAATCTGTCACACTGAAAAGATACCCCCTCCTAGACATATTAAAGGCAAGAAAGGTAGAAATTGGTCAGAATATTTTTAATAGAATAAAATATATGGCCATTTCAGCAACGATTGCTATGATTTAAAAAATATCATTGAACAATTGGCCATAGAAAGCCGGGTGGATAGGTATCTTGCTGTGGATGATTATAGCAAAAGAAAAAGAGATGAAGACCAAGAAAAGTGAGACCGACCCCCAAGAACTTCTGAAAGGCATGTCCACATGATCGTTGGAGGATTCGCTGGAGTGGGGATAACAAAATCTTCCTAGAAGAGGCACCTAACAGAAGTGTACCAGGTCGGCAAAGATGCTGAAATACTCGACCTACCCACAATTGTTTTCACCAAAGAAGACGCACCAGGAGTGATGCATGGGCATGATGACCCAGTAGTAATCACAATGATCCTCGTCAACGCAATCCTCCACAGAACCTTAATAGATCAAGAAAGCTCAGCAGATATCCTATTCAAACTAGCTTTTGCGGAAAAAGATATGAGAGAATATCTATATACCTTTTTTGTTTGGGAAACATTAAACCGATTTACGGTAGTAGTTTCAACTTTCTATCTTTGCATGAAATTTTCTACACCCGAAGGAATAGCAACCGTAAGGGGAGATCAAAAACTAGCAAGGAGGTGTTATAACGAAAGGCTGAACTTACGAGGAAGTGCCAAAGAAAAAGAAGTCAACACCATAGAACTCAGAAGAGTCCAAGTTCGGGAGGAATTGAGACCCTAACCTGATGGAAAGATTGAAGAAGTCCAGATCGGGGATGAGATCAGAAAGACAACAAACGTAGGGGCCAATCTAGGAGAGTAGCTAAAGCAAGAACTTGTTAAACTCCTACAAAAAAAATTCCGATCTCTTTTCCTAGAAAGCCTCTGACATGCCTGGAATTCATCTCGATCTCATGAGTCACAAGCTCGCCGTTTACCCGGGCTGATGACCTGTACAACAGAAGTGGTGAAAACTCAACCCCGAAAGAGCCGAAGTTGTAGAAGAACAAGTATATGCGCTGTTAGAAATTGGGTTCATAAGGGAATTAAAATACCCATTATGGCTCGGTAATGTGGTACTCTTGAAGAAACAGAATGGAAAATGGAGGATGTCCATCGACTATACCTGTAAGAAATGAGATTAATTAACTGTTCAATTAAATAATTAAATATGATTTTTGGACTCAGTAGATTTTTCTGAGTAAGAAAATGTAATTTTCTGTGAAAAATTGAGTAAAACCGCAAACCGACAGCTGAATCGGTTGAACCAGATTAAGTCTGTCTAGTATTGTGCGAGAATAATTAAAAACAGTAGAAAACCTCAGAAAAATATTAGAAATTGAAAATTGGACATTAATTTTAAAGTTTTGGCCCAAAGTTGGGCCAAACGGGCCAAGAACACTAACGGGTTGGACTGAGCCCAAGTTGGGCCCAAACCCAACATATATAAGTTCATTAAATGAGCCCATTCAGCACACCACATACACAAACACACCAAAGCACAGGTGTAAGTTGAAAGTGAAGAGGAGAGAAGAGTTACTATTCACTCTCTTCTTCAATCCACCATAACTTGAGCTACGGGGCTCCGATCGCCGCACTGTTTATGGCCACGCGATCATCGTGGAGATCTCTACAAAACCCACCCAAGAAACTGGTAAGAAAATCACGAAATCTCTCTCAATTCTTCCTTTCAAAAGTTCAAAATTTTAGGGTTTTGTATTGAGTGAAATTTTATGATTTTGGGTGTTTAGATACACTCTAGCACTTGATTACTATTGGATTTTGCTT
Source organism: Arachis hypogaea (assembly GCF_003086295.3). Taxonomy (NCBI): domain Eukaryota; kingdom Viridiplantae; phylum Streptophyta; class Magnoliopsida; order Fabales; family Fabaceae; genus Arachis; species Arachis hypogaea. The sequence continues at coordinate 112,328,020 of NC_092053.1, forward strand.
CCAAAACTATTGGGCAAGGTAAGAGTGTCTGTGAATTTTGGGTAAGATGAACCCTAGGTTGATTGGTTATGGATTATGTGTATTTATAACTTGAAGTTGTGATTATTGGCTTTTACTTGGAGCTTGGAGTTGAATTGATGGCTTAGTTGTGGTTGGAAGCTTGAATTGCACGCAATTTGGGTTTTAGTGCATATTGAAAATTGGCCAAGGTATGATTTCGATTTCCTCTATGTATAATATATAATATTTCTAGACACTTAGGCTAGTGACCCATAGGATAGGATTGAATTAAATTAGTTTTTGGAACTGTTGTATGATGATGTATGATGATTTGATGATTTGGGTTGTTTTGATGAATTGTAATGTTGATGTCGATAATATGGTATTGAAGATTGAGATTGAGATTGATTGTGATGATTGTTGGTAATGGTGAAATGATAATTGATTAATGGGTTGGTTGAGAAATGAATATAGTGTTATGTAATTGATAATTGGGATTGATGATTGCATAAGGTAAAGTGGTGAATTGAGGTATGAAAAGTGTGAGATCTGATGTGTTTTGGAGTTTGATGAGATGGTGGTTTGGTTTTGGTTGGGAAATTGGAAGGTTAAGAACTTGTAAATTTTTGGTAAAAATGAGTTTTGGGCTAACTTTGACGGATCATAACTTGAGCCTCAAATCTTAAGATTGCATGAAACTTGTTTTAAATTAAAGATGGCTTTGAGAGCTTTACATTGATATAAAGTTTGTAGAAAATGGATTTTTGTAGAGAAAGTTATAATCATTAAAAGTTTGGTGTCAAAATCTGAATTCTGTGATGTTGCAGAATTTTATGATTTCTGGTTTGTGTGCGGACGCACACTACTGTGCATGCGCTCTGATCAGTGGCAAATTTTAACTTGTGCGTATCCACAACCCTGTGCGCATGCATACCCTGTGTATTTTTGAAACTATGCGCACGCACACTCTTGTGTGCACGCACACATGGCGATGTAGCTGCTGTTGGGAGCGCTAGCACGCTCTGTGCGTACAGACACCCAACGAAGTATTGCAAGCTATGCGCACGCACAGCCTTGTGTGCACGCACACGTTGGAAGGTGTATTCTGTTGAGGGCGTTCGCACGCATTGTGCGAGCGAACAGAATTGGAAAATTTTACGCCTGTGCATACGCACTCCTCTATGCGTACGCACACATCTTGAAAATCCTCTTGGGCGTGCGCACGCACACCCCTGTGCATACGCACACTGCCCTGTTTTTCAATAAAATCTTGTTTTTAACTGTTTCACCTTCTCGGCGAGCTTGTAAACTTCTGTGACACCTATCTAAGACTTTTTGGCTTGTTTTTGGATGTTAAAACATAGAGAAGGTGTTGGGTAGAATTATTTCGGTATTCCCGGTAAAAGTTAGAGAACGGAGGCTTAGGTTTCTGGTGTACTGAGAATGGGTTTGGGTGAGTGAGAAGGAAGAATAGTATGTTGGGGGTTACTGACAATGAATTGAGAAAGTGTTGAACTAATGAGTTCGGGGTGAGTGGTGTAAGTGGTTAACTAACAAGCTCAGAATGAAATGATTTTTGAAAACCACTGAATTACTATTTTATGCTGAGAATTATGAGACGCTATGCGCCTGACAGGGACGGTGGTTAATCCCGCCTGTCGAGGTCGCGGCGGTGGCATAAGGACGGTGGTTAATCCCGCTTACGTTGAGATGTAAGGTCTGTGGCAAGAGTATCCTGCTCGCATCCCTTCGGATCACTAGAGTGTGCAGGCACAAAATCCTAGACGGTGTTCCGAGCACCATATCTCTGGGTAGGGCTGCACACGGATCGGATCGGATCGGATCGAATATAACCTAAAATTCTATCCGATCCGCACTGTACTCATCAAATCGGATCAGATACGATATTCACGGAATTTATTGTTGTAGATATGGTTAGTGATTGATAATGATTAGTGATCTTGTTGTATATTGAAGGTGAGTGTTGAGATTATTGATAACTCATGTGAATTATGATGAGTTGATAAATCATAAATGTTGAAATTGGTAAAGGTGGTGTGATAGATTGAAATTGAAAGGATATGGGATTGATTTTGATGTTCGGTAATGATTGAATTAGGATTGAAGAAAGTGTTGGTGGAGGATTGATTTTGGTATCACATGATTGAGATTTGATGGTTGGGGATGGTATAAAATGATAAAAAGGGTAGGTTATGATAGAAAATAGAGTTTGAAGTGGTTTTGGTTTGGTTTGGTTGGAAATGTTAGTAATGTTGAGGTTTTGGGAACTTTTGGTAAAAGTAAATTTTTGGTGAACTTTGCTTGATCATAACTTTTGTCTCGGTTTTCAAAATTTGATGAAATTTGTTTGGAATTAAAGATCTTAGAAAACCCTTTAAATTGATATAAAGTTTGTAAGATTTGGAATTTTGTAGAGGGAGTTATGATCATTCAAAGTTGGTGTTGAAAATCTGAAAATTTGCTAAGTTGCAGAATTTTATGATTTCTGATATGTGCGCACACACACCCCTGTACGGACGCACAACCCTGCAAAAAATTTGATCTGTGCGGCCGCACACTCCTGTGCGCACGCACAGGCAGGGAAATGCGTTCTGTTTGCAGCGCTAGCAAAGCTAGTGCGCGCACATATCTAAGGATGAATTGCAACCTGTGCGTCCGCACACACCTGTGCGCACGCATACGTTGGGGGAGACCAGTCTGTTGGGGGCGCTGGCACAGGTTGTGCGAGTGAACAGATTTTGTAAATTTTGACACCTGTGCGTACGCACACATTTTAAAACTCTCCGGAGCGTGCGCACGCACACCCCTGTGCGGCCGCACACGCCCTGATTCTCAAATTTTAACTTTGTTTTCAACTATCTCCCCTTCCTAACAAGTTTGTAAGCTTCTATAACACCATTTTAAGGCTTGTGGTTTTAATTTTGAGTATGGGCATATGAGAGATAACCTAAGGGTTTTAGTTGATGATTATTGTGAAGAATTAGAAGACGGAGGTTTAGGTTTCGGGTGTAATGAGGATGGTTTGATGGCTTGTGAAGGTAGATTGGTATGTGAATTGAGAAACTGATGGATTAATGAGTTCGGAGTGGAATGGCTTAGGATGAACTTTAGAAATATGAATATTGAGAGTGTGCCAAGCACTATATCCTTGGAATGATTTGTGATGAGTTATGTGTAATTGTTGTTTTCCTTTTCTGCCGCAAGAGTGGGCCAGGCACTATAGCCTCGGAATGGTAGTGTGCCAGGCACTATATCCTCAGAACAAGAGGCCAGGCGCTATATCCTCGGAAGTGGCAGAAAGGCGACATTCGAAAGGATGTGTCGGGTTGGCATTTATAGACTGACAAGTGATGTCACGAGCCAATAGGATAGACATTCATCATATGCATTTCCTATGTGCTTGTTTGCTTTGATTACTTGAGCCTGCCTAATTGTATAAAATGCTTACTTGCTTCTTGAATTACTTGCTATATATATGAATATTACTTGTGTTTTCCTTGCTTGCATTATCTGTGTTTGTCTGGTGCTGAGGAGGGTAAGTAGGCGGTGGCAATGGGATCGCAAGGAGGATCGGTTGGTGAAGGCTGTGGGACAGCGGTGTTTGGTTAGAATAGAAATTCCTTAAGATAGATTACCCGGTTTACTTATGTTAAGGTTTATATAGCTATGCTTATCTGTTTTAGTATGCTTTAAGCTTGAACTCTTGTGATGGATATGGAGCTTAGGATTGCCTTTGGCGTCCCGGGATCTTATATCCTACATCACTGGGCACTGTTACAATACTGAGAACCTCCGGTTCTCATACCATATTTCTATTGTGTTTTTCAGATGCAGGTCGCAACCCACCTAGGTGAGTTGTCTGGTTGGTGACAGGAACGGCGGATCCGGACATCTTTTTGAGTCTTTTGGTCTATTTTATATATGTCTCTCACTTTTGTATTTTGTTTTTCCTAGAGGCTTGTATTTGAGAGAACAAAATTGTATAAGCCATTTTAACTATCTAATCCTTTTTGGTCTTTATATGGCTATCCGGCTTAAACTCCGTGAGTCGTGGTTAGTTTCTTATGATTATTATATACTTATCTTTTTTTGTATCCCATCTGTTTCTTGTGCTTTAAGTTAGTAGCTTCGCTAGTACGTTTTCGCTTTTGAAATCCTGTTTTTGAGCTATATCCTTCATCGGGCTTCTAGATTATACTATTCTTTATATATATATATATATATATATATATATATATATATATATATATATATATATATATTATGTATGAGCTTAGAACTGTCGTAATCTCTGATTAACCTTTGCTCTACGACATGAGGTAAAGCTTAGGCTAATTAGGGTGTTACATTTAGTGGTATCAGAGCGGTTCGTTCTCGTGAGCCTTAGGGATGGACCGATTGTGCTTCATTGCATACTCTGTGTCTTTTTCTTTGATGCTATGAGGTTATCTACTTGATATTGCATAGCATGCTTGTTTGTGAGTGCCTGTTTGGGATAATTGAAGCACTAGACTTTTGGTATTGAGACTGATCACCTTGATATCGATTGTTTGGTGAAGACAGGAACCCAAATGGCTACTCGCGGACGAGGTCGTACACGTTCACAAGAGAGTAGGAATGAGCAACCGGCTGACAACCATGCCGAATTCATGGCGGCGATGGCGAACTTAGCAAATACCATGGAGGCTAATGCTGCTGTGAATCTGCAAGCTGTGCAGAGGTTAGGCCAACCGACCGAAAACGAAAATGGGAATGGCGAAGGAAATGCGAATGACAATGCCGAAGGGAGTGGAGATAACACGAGAGGTGCTCCGATGACTTTGGCGACTTTTCTCAAAGTTCATCTTCTGAGTTTTCGAGGTTCAACCAATCCCACGGAAGCGGATAATTGGTTCCAAGCTATGGAGCGCGTACTGCAGGCACAGCATGTCCCGAACAACCAATACATGGAGTTTGCTGCTTATCAACTTTGGGAAGAGGCCCAGCATTGGTGGCAGGCAGAATGCCGCTTGCTACAACTTCAGAACGCTGATGTTCCTTGGGATGTATTTCAGACAGCCTTCTACAAGAAGTATTTTCCTGAGTCTGTAAGGGAAGCGAAGGAGATGGAACTGATGCAGCTGAAGCAAGATTCCTTGTCTGTGGCAGATTATATGAGCAAGTTTGAGGAGCTCTGTAGGTTTTCTAGGGTATGTAAGGGTGCCTCGGAGACCTACGAAAGCTGAAAGTGCATTGAGTACCAGAGGGGCTTGAAGGGCGACATTATGACTGCGGTGGCTCCTATGAAGATCTGTACTTTCTCTGATCTGGTGAATAAAACAAGGGTGGTTGAGGAATGTGAAAAGACGGTAGCCTCGTCAAGGGACACTCATAGAAGCAACCCTAGTAGGGAACGTGACGATTACCTTGGGCCAAAGAGACAGAACTTCAAGAGAGATGGACACACTCCCCAGCATCTGCTAAGTCAAAGGAATTCTAGGAGGGACAACAATGTCCAGTTTCACTATATGAAAGGGAGTCACCTGTGTTATGTTTGTTGACTACCTGGACACCTAGCCAAGAACTGCCATTGTAAGAAAGGCAGAACATATGTCAGAATCAACAGTCAGACCGTGTGGTTGCCTTGGATGCACGTGATGTGACAGGGTCGGATCCTCCGACGAGAGGTAAGCGTATGCGTTGAGTATTATATTGCTTGGACCTGACAGTAGCTTAGTTCTATCTTTTCCAAAGTCGCCGTTAGGATTACCAGAGCTTAGAGTTTTGTTGGGAGTGAACCATGGGAAAGGAGGATTCTAGTGGAGGTAGACGAGGATTTCGGACTTGTGGTGATGAACGATCAGAATGGGTGTGCCGGAATGGGTACCAGGCATGACTGGAAGTCTTGTCGGTACCCTGTATGGGTGATGGTACGGTTTCGCACTAGTGGCAACGGAAATACCGACTAACGCCTTTGCGATTTTTAACTATGATTTTTGCCGTTTTAAGATTTAGAATGATTTTCAAATCTGGTTTGGAGCTTTGGTTTAAATGATTTGGTTTTGAAACTAGGATGGGAACTTTTGATCAAATGATACGATTTAAAATGGGAAAGTGAGTTGTATGATTTTGTTAACTTGTGATTTTGGGTTTGTAATTTCACTTATCAAAAAGGGATTCAAATGGAAAGGTTTTGATTTACGGGTTTCAATGAATTAGGAAAATCATGCCTTAAAATGATTGATTTATAAATAAATGATTTTCGACTCTTTTAATAAATGAACTCATTTATATGGAACTTGTTTTAAAGGTTTTGAACAGTATTACAAAATCAATATTTGGTTTAAAGGAAAGAATTTTGGATTCTTAACAACGATAATCAGAGTAACGTAGTGGAAGATGAGAGAGGAGATCGGCACGGTGGGGTTACGGCGAACGAGATGCTTTGGAAACTTGTTGGGTTGGTAACGTTGGAAGTAGGATGCTTCGTGGAGAATATGTATATATACTAAATCGTGTGATTTAGATTTTCGAGGGCGAAAATATTTTTAAGGAGGGGAGGATGTAAGAACCGGATTTTTCACAAATAAAATTATTTAAATACCCAAATTAGATTCCGAAAAGTTAGAATGAGAATTTGGGGATTTAAATATGATTTTTGGACTCAGTAGGTCTTTCTGAGTCAGAAAATGTGTTTTCTGCAAAAAATTGTGAAAAACCGCGAACCGGCAGCTAAACCGGTTGAACTGGTTCAAGTCTGCTCGGTACTGCGCAAGAAAAAGAGAAAACAGTTGAAAACCATAGAAAAATATTAGGAATAGAAAATCAGGCGTTAGTGTTAAAGGTTTGGCCCAAAGTTAGTCCGAACGGGCTAAAAACGCTAACAGGTTAGACCGGGCCCAAGTTGGGCCCAAATCCAACATATATAAGGGTTCATTAATGAACCCTTCACCTCATAAACACAGACACACTCAGCAGAAAAGAAGAAAAGGGAAAGGAGAAGAGAGAAGAGCACTATTCACTTCTCAATTCAATCCGCGATATCTCGAGCTACAGTGTTCCGATTTGCGTGCCGTCAGCGGCTACGCGAAGCTCTTGCTGAACCTGTCATTTTTATCTAAACTTTGTGGTAAGTCCCTCGAGTTTCCCTGCCCAGTTTTTGTGTCCTTGTTCATTTTGAGTTTTAGAGTTTGGTTTTATGGAAAATCTTGTGTGTTGGGTGTTTTAGGTACACTCTAGTACTTGATTGTTGGTGGTTTTGGCTTTCAAAACTGTTGAACAAGGTAAGAGCTCTTGAAAACCCTTGTGAGATCATGTTTATGTTGAGCCCTAGCTTGATTAGTGATGTTTGGTGTGTATATAGCTTGTTTGTTGTGAGTTTGGAAGCTTTTGGAGTTTGTTGGAGTCATATCGGAAGCTTGCTTGTGGTTGGAAGCTCAACTTGTGCTCTTTGGGGTTTTGGTCCATATTAGGAATCAGCCAAGGTATGGTTTTGGTTTCCTCTATGCAGTATATAATATTCATAGACATTTAGGTTAGTGACCCATATGATAGGAATGAATTATAATGGTTGTTGAGGTGTTGAATGTTGATGTATATTGAATAATATTGATATGTTGAAAATGAATGATTGTATGTGGTGATGATGTATGAGGATAACTTGTATGGAGATGATGATGTTATGGAGTTTTAAAATGAGAAATGTGTGAATTTGATAATGATTGTTGGTATTTAAGGATTATGATGCTTGATGTTGGGTATGTGATTTATTGTTGTTGATATGGTTAGTGATTGATAATGATTAGTGATCTTGTTGTATATTGAAGGTGAGTGTTGAGATTGTTGATAAACCATGTGAATTATGATGAGTTGATAAATCATGAATGTTGAAATTGGTAAAGGTGGTGTGAGAGATTGAAATTGAAAGGATATGGGATTAATTTTGATGTTCGGTAATGATTGAATTAGGATTGAAGAAAGTGTTGGTGGAGGATTGATTTTAGTATCACATGATTGAGATTTGATGGTTGGGGATGGTATAAAATGATAAAAAGGGTAGGTTATGATAGAAAATAGAGTTTGAAGTGGTTTTAGTTTGATTTGGTTGGAAATGTTAGTAATGTTGAGGTTTTGGGAACTTTTGGTAAAAGTGAATTTTTGGTGAACTTTGCTTGATCATAACTTTTGTCTCGGTTTTCAAAATTTGATGAGATTTGTTTGGAATTAAAGATCTTAGAAAACCCTTTAAATTGATATAAAGTTTGTAAAATTTGGAATTTTGTAGAGGGAGTTATGATCATTCAAAGTTGGTGTTGAAAATCTGAAATTTTGCTAAGTTGCAGAATTTTATGATTTCTGATATATGCGCACACACACCCCTGTACGGATGCACAACCCTGCGAAAATTTTGATCTGTGCGGCCGCACACTCCTGTGCGCACGCATAGGCAGAAAATGCATTCTGTTTGCAGCACTAGCACAGCTTGTGCGCGCACATATCTAAGGATGAATTGCAACCTGCGCGTCTGCACACACTTGTGCGCACGCACACGTTGGGGGAGGCCAGTCTGTTGGGGGCGCTAGCACAGGTTGTGTGATTGAACAGATTTTGTAAATTTTGACACCTGTGCATACGCACACCCCTGTGCGTACGCACACATTTTAAAAATCTCTGGAGCGTGCGTGCGCACACCCCTGTGCGGCCGCACACGCCCTGATTCTCAAATTTTAACTTTTTTTCAACTATCTCCCCTTCCCAACAAGGTTGTAAGCTTCTATAACACCATTTTAAGGCTTGTGGTATTAATTTTGAGTATGGGCATATGAGAGATAACCTAAGGGTTTTAGTTGATGATTATTATGAAGAATTAGAAGACGGAGGTTTAGGTTTTGGGTGTAATGAGGATGGTTTGATGGCTTGTGAAGGTAGATTGGTATGTGAATTGAGAAACTGATGGATTAATGAGTCCGGAGTGGAATGGCTTAGGATGAACTTTAGAAATATGAATGTTGAAAGTGTGCCAAGCACTATATCCTTGGAATGATTTGTGATGAGTTATGTGTAATTGTTGTTTTCCTTTTCTGCCGCAAGAGTGGGCCGGGCACTATATCCTCAGAACGGTAGTGTGCCAGGCACTATATCCTCTGAACAAGAGCGGGCCAGGCGCTATATCCTCGGAAGTGGCAGAAAGGCGACATCCGAAAGAATGTGTCGGGTTGGCATTTATAGACCGACAAGTGATATCACGAGCCAATAGGATAGACATTCATCATATGCATTTCCTATGTACTTGTTTGCTTTGATTACTTGAGCCTGCCTAATTGTATAATATGCCTACTTGCTTCTTGAATTACTTGCTATATATTTGAATATTACTTGTGTTTTCCTTGCTTGCATTATCTGTGTTTGTCTGGTGCTGAGGAGGGTAAGTAGGTGGTGGCAATGGGATCGCAGGGAGGATCGGTTGGTGAAGGCTGTAGGACAGCGATGTTTGGTTAGAATAGAAATTCCTTAAGATAGATTACCCGGTTTACTTATGTTAAGGTTTATATAGCTATGCTTATCTGTTTTAGTATGCTTTAAGCTTGAACTCTTGTGATGGATATGGAGCTTAGGATTGCCTTTGGCATCCCGGGATCTTATATCCTACATCACTGGGCACTGTTACCATACTGAGAACCTCCGGTTCTCATACCATATTTCTGTTGTGTTTTTCAGATGCAGGTCGCAACCCACCTAGGTGAATTGTCTGGTTGGTGGCAGGAGCGTCGGATCCGGACATCTTTTTGAGTCTTTTGGTTTATTTTATATATGTCTCTTACTTTTGTATTTTGTTTTGTCTAGAGGCTTGTATTTGAGAGAACAAAATTGTATAAGCCGTTTTTACTGTCTGATCCTTTTTGGTCTGTATATGGCTAGCCGGCTTAAACTCCACGAGCCGTGGTTAGTTTCTTATGATTATTATATACTTATCTTTTGTTATCCCATCTGTTTCTTGTGCTTTAAGTTAGTAGCTTCGCTAGTACGTTTTGCGCTTTTGAAATCCTGTTTTTGAGCTATATCCTTCATCGGGCTTCTAGATTGTACTATTCTTTCTATATATATATAAAGAAATTATAAGAAAAGAAAGCATAAGATAGTAAGCTTACAGAGATGAACTTGTACTATTATTGCTTGCAAAGTTGATACAAACTTGATAATGATTACAAATATTGATAGAATATATGAAGTAAGAAGATTTAAGAGTAGAGAGAATCCTTGAGCTTTCAAGTATGTGATGATCATGAATGAAGGAGGCCTTTGGTATTTATAGACCCCAAGTGATCACTGTTTGGGTACTATTTGCCGACAGTACTGTTTGCTTTTACTATTTGCCGACATTTACTGTTTTGCCGACTGTTTGCTTTTACTGTTTGCCGACATTTACTGTTTTACTTTTACTTTTTACTTTTATACTTTTTTTTTTACAGAGATCATCTTTCTTTTATGATTGGGCTTTTACATGGATTTCATATAGTTCTTACTACATTTCAAATGGATCTTGAGAATCTTGATAATAGTAGGCTGGGCTGGACTGTACCTCTTCGTCTTCTCCAAGAGGTACTGTTTGTATTGCTTGTAGAGAGCTTTGAATATCTTCTTCCGAGGTTGCCGCTGCTAGGGCTGCCATAATTTATCGCTTCTGTGCTAAGAATTGAGTTTCTTTTTTATATGCTATTTGTTCATTGGTGGCGCTTGAGGCTGTTGTTGCTAGACGCTTTTGTGATGTTGATAACCATTGATCAATAGCTCTTTTACTCAGCAGATTTATATCATATTTATTCCACCATTTTATTTTTATTATTCTTACCAAATATTGTATGCTTGAACATTCTTCATATGCTGCTGAATCATATTCCCAGGTCATAATCCAGCTTATTCCCATGGCTGCTATAAATGAAATGAATTTATACTCTTGTAAGAATGATGACTTGCTTTTAAAATATTCATACGCCATGCTGGCTTCTTTTGGGAAGAAGGCTTCTATTGGTCCAAAATTCTGGAACCATGATTGGAACCATTTGGGAAATTGTAATGAGATCCCTTTTCTGAACCATATGAACCAAGAATGGGGACTTGGTGATAGGAATAAGATATGGTTCCATGCTTCTTGGTAATCATAATAGGTATAGTTCTGAGGTTCGAATTTCAGAGAGAAGCTTTTAGACTGATATGGGGGTATTTCCCACTCTTGTAGAGATAGTATTTTCATGATTTTTATTTTTGAATAAACGGGCTGTTTTGTATTGGAGTCTCTATAATGTGTTAATTCAATAGATCCGGTGTCTACTAATATGAATTCATAGAATTTTTGGGTTTTTTGTGGGTTAATAGGAATGTAATGAAAGGTATTTGGGAAAATAGTCTTGTATAGGGTTTTTCTATCTTTTTTGAACCATTCTTTTTCAATGGTTAATATTTTAATAGGATTGGGCTTTTCATAGTAAGAAAACTGTTCTTTCAAGGGTTGAGTGTTATAGAGATCTGATGGTTGTAATAATGTGAATTTGTTATTAGTAGTAATTAAAGAGCTCTTAGAAGGTAACGATGATGATGATGATGCTTTTACAACCTGTGACATAGTCATAGGTCTTAATGATAATGGTTTTGCTGGTACAGGGGTAATAGGTAATTTTGTTTCTTTTACTTGGTCAAAAGGTTGACCATAATCTTCACTGGAGGCTGGTTTTTGTTCCATCTTTTCCCTGCAAAAACTCTCTAGTAAGAAAGTCAGGAAGTGAATTTAATTCTCCTTTTATATGTTCAATAGTAAAATCAAAACATGATAGAATAGCTTGCCATCTAGCAAATATTTGTTTTGAAACCAGATTTTTGACATCATTTTCTAAAACATTTGGGGCTGCTTTACAATCAGTTCTGATTAAGAATGTTTTGTTAAATAAATCTTCTTGAAATTTTGAAACACATAATACTATGGCAAGTATTTCTTTTTTGACTGTTGGGTAATTCTTTTGAGCCTGGTTCCAAATTCCCGAATGATACTTTACTATTTGCTCTTTCGAACTGTTAGGAGGTAATTGTTTAAGAATTCCTCCATATCCTAATTCTGATGCATCTGTTTCTACAATTAATTTAGCCGATGGATCTAATATATTTATACAAGGTATTTCTTTTATTGCATTTTTTATCTTTATTATTATGGAAGTCATTTCTTTTGTCCATGGAGGTGGATTTTTTCTTAATCTCTTATAAAGGGGCTCGCATGTGACTCTTATTCCAGGTAGGAATTCTGCTACATAATTTAAACATCCCAAAAATCTTTGGAGTTGTTTTTTGTCAATTATTTCATTTGGAAATTTGTTTGCAAATTCTATAGCTCTTTTAATAGGTACTATGGTTCCTTGATAAATTTCATATCCTAAAAACCTTACTCTAGTTGTAAAAATTTTCATTTTCTTTTCTGATAAAACTAATCCTTGTTCTTTTATAATATTCATAAATTTTTCTAGATGATATATATGCTGCTTTATTCCTTTTGAGTATACTAATACGTCATCAAGATATACTATGGTAAAGTCTATATGTGGGTAAAATATATTATTCATTATTTCTTGGAATTCGCTTGGAGCATTTTTTAATCCTTGAGGCATTACATTCCATTCATAATGTCCAAAGGGTACTATAAAAGCTGTTTTATATCTATCTTCCTCTTTTACAGCGATTTGATAATATCCTGATTTTAAATCAAATTTTGAAAAGATATTTGCTTTATTTAATCTTTTAATTAAATCACTTTTATTTGGTAAGGGATATCTAATCCATTTTAATACCTTGTTTAGAGGTTTATAATTGATAACTAACCTTGGAGCACCTCTTTCTATTTCAGATGCTTTCATCACATAAAAGCCTGTACAGCTCCAGGGTGATTTTGAAGGTCTTATTAGTCCCTTATCTAGATATTCTTGTATTTCTTTTTTACAATATTCTAGATACTCTTTGTTCATATGTATTGGTTTTGCCTTTGTTGGTATATCTTTTTCATTAAACCCATCCTCATATGGTAAAGATATTTCATGTAATTTTCTATGTTGAAAAGCTGTAGGGTTTAGACTACATAATTCTTTCTTAATTTTTCCTTCAATTGCTTTTATTTTATCTTGTATTTCTGGAGTTTGTAATTGTTCTTCTATTCTTTTATGTATAACTTCCTGGTTTAAATAGTTAATTTGTCTTGTCTTTCTTTCTATAATATTAATTTGGAGTGGTAGATTTAGAATTTCTTCTTGGCTTAAACAATTAACTTGTTTTGTTTCTGTTTCCATAACTCTAACTTGTGTAGATAGGTGTTGTAACATATTGAGCTCATGTTGTTTTGGTCTAGTGAGAAATTCGAAATGAACAGGATGATTTGGAATTCGTGTACAGGTTATTCCGTCGATATCGACATTAAAGGGATATAATAATAAAGTAAAAGGATTTCCTAATATAACTTGATGAGATATATTTCTTGCCAGAAAAAATGTAGTGGCAAAACATACTCTATTTTTACAAATTTTTGCTTTAGATAATTTATAATCTATAGTCATCGTATCATTTTCAGCCATTAGGACTCTTTCTGTAGTTTTTTCATAATATTTTGTAGGTATTAATCCTTCTTGTATACAATTAACATCAGCTCCTGAATCTACCATAGCTATAAAATCAAATTTTTCTTCTCCTACTATTAATGTTATCGTAGTAAACCATTTTTGTCTTACTAATAAAGTTAGTACATTTATGTAATTTTCTGTACCTAAGTTAATATAATTCTCGGGAATTGTTATGTTACTAATTTCCTCTGGTTTTTTATCATTATTTTGTAAAGTTTGTTCTTGGATTTTTATTATATTTTCTCCTTCTATTTTTAGTAATCTATAATCCATATTGATATTTTGTTGTTTTAATTCTAAAACTTCTCTTTTTAACTTTTTTATTTCCTCTTTGAGAGAATTAAGGGAAACTTTTTCCTGCGGGTTTTTAAAACGATCATAAATTTCTTTTATTTCTGTTGGTCTTATTTCCTGCTTACTTTCTTCTTCTTTTTTAACTAATTCAGCTAATTGTTTTATGAAATCATCTCTTAATGGAGTATCTTCTAACCTGTCTATTATTTTGACTAGTGTAGAGGTTTGTTCCCTAGTTAAAACATTTACAGTTTTTTCACAATTTCTACAGTTACATAATCCTATTCCTAAACAATTATTTTGTTCTTCTTTCCCACTATTTCCTTCTGAGCTTTCTTCTTCTGTCATAAGATCTAATTGTTGTATAAAGTAGTCTTCAGTTTCAGAAGAATCCTCATAAATTGATTCTTCTTCTGATTCTGAATTGATTAATATTGCTGTCAAAGCATGTTTAATCTCTTTATTTTCTATTTTATTTATTTTCTGTTCTGTCGTACACTTATTAGAAGATTTAGGTTTTCCTTTAGGAGTTTTATGGAATTTTTTTATAATATTTCTGTTCATAATAAAGGGGTTTGTCTATATTATATTTAGGTTTTTTAAAAAAATTTTTCCTTTTAATTTTATGCTGTCCACTAGGTGCTGTTTCAGGAGTTATTCCATATTGATAACAAAAAGTGCCAAGCTCTCTTTTTCCCGTGATACTTTCTTGTTTTATTTTCTGTTGTATCTTGGTATCTGTGCATATTTCTATACCTGTTTGTACTATTATATTATGCAATTGTCCAAAAGTTAATGATTCATAAGGAATCTGGGTCCCGAACTGTATTTGTAGTTTTTGTAAAACTTTTTCAGAAAATAATTTTGGTAAGGCTGCTACGAATCTTTCTTTCCAGAAAGGTGCATGCGCATCATCTCTTATAATAACTTTTGACATAAAGACATCTTTATACCATCTATAATCAGACATGGTTGGACATCTTAAATTCATTAGTTGAGTTCCTATTCTATCTTTAAAAGTACTTGGATCTCCTACAAAGTTCTTAATAATGGTATATATTAAAGTGGATGTAGCATCTGGTGACTGATCTTCTTGTTTAACACTATTAATAATTAATTCTTTTTCCTGGATGCTGAGAAAATTATCCCACCAACCTTTTAATTGTCCTGTAAATCCTTGAGTTATCATAATTGCTGCTTCTTTATCGGAAGCTTTTCTCATTTTATAGGCAGTTGCAGCCATAGTCATATTACACATTTGGTCTAAGATGGTTTGCTCACTTAATCCATCTATATTCCATTCTATTAAGTCTGATCCTGTGAAGCTATTTTGCACTAACTGTGTTCTTTCTTCTAGGCCTACATCTACTGGTGATGGTCTAGAGTAATAATTTCTTGTTTTAGGATAATCTCTTTTATGGGATATTTTATTTAATTCTAATTCTTCTTCTCTTTGCAATGTATTAACTGTTAATTTTCCTAGACTAATACTTCTAAATTTTTCTTTTAGTTCTTCAACTTCTGCTTCTACCTTAGATTTTAAACTAATATTATCTAAACTTTGTAACTTATATATAGGTTTTTCTATAGGTTTTTCTACCTTAGTAACTTTTTTCATATTTTCCATTCTTCCTAATTGGTTTTTCATTATATCTAACATGGTATTAGTAAAGTTTAATTGTTGATGTAATTTCTTAATATCTCTTTTTTCTATATTTCCTTCTGCATTGCTATCTTTATAAGGTATTGCTTCAACTTCTAAGTCTTTTCCAATTGGTATTTTGATAGTTTCTTTAGGAGGATATTCAGATTCTATTACTGATCCTGAGCTTGTTTTCCAAACAACAGTTGGTTTTGTTAAAGGACATAATTTCTTATCGGGTTTAGAGTAATAATTAACATACCAATCAAAGAAGTATAAACTATTTCTATTTTCTTTCATAAAATCATAGAACAGTTCTCTTAGTCTAATAACTTCATTTTCTGAATGATTGGTAAAATACCAATCTCTTAGTGGTTTATTATAATCAGCATTAAAATCTTGTTTTATCCATTCTTTATCAATATCAAATGGTTCTTCCTTAATAATTACTGATAAAACTTGTGATTCTCTTGGATCAAATTCTGAAGGTGATTTGTATACAGCAGTGGCTATATGTGGCCTTCTGTTGTCAATTCCTATGATATCATCCATATTTCCTATTTATGAGTTATCTATGGAATTTCTATGACTAATAGTTTCAACATTATCAGGAATTCTTAATGATTGAGATCTATTCATTCTAATTCTGATATCTGGTCCTTCTCTTATTATTTCTCTTATTCTAGTGTTTTGTATTTGTGGTTCTTCAATACCATCGGGTATTACCCATTCTTCAGGCATTCTGCTTTTTAATTCTTCATGTCTTAATCTTCTAGGGGTTTGTATATTAGATCTTTTAAGATTTGCATGCATAATTATCGTTTCTTCTTTTGAGGATTGTCTTAATGCTTTAAAATCATAATTAACCTTAGTAATTTTATAATATATTCTATAGATTATTTCGAATGGATCATATTTCTCATTTATAATTGTCTCATCAGATCTTACTTGTAATTTCAAGGCTTGCCATGTATATTCATTTTTTAAATTCATAGCATAATTTGGGTAACAATTAAAAAAAACTGGACCATCATGACAGTTACTTTCTAATATTCCTATTAATGAATCACTGAAATTTTGGAATCTGGTATCTCTTAATGTTAATAATATAGGCAGATTAATTCCTATTCTAAAATTAGGTTTTACGGCTACTTGTATTAATCCTATATGAATGAAGTTATATCCTTTACTGCTATGTTCTTTCAACTTATCTTCTTCTAAGATTGTAATAATTTTATTACTACTTGTTCCTGGTTTACAATATTCTAACATATGAATTTCATAATTTTTTCCTTCCCAAAAGTTTCTCTTTTTATATACTTTATCTTTATCTATTATAGGTATATTCCAATTATGAAAACTTTCTTCTAACTTAGCTATTTCTAATTCATTCTTAGTTCCAGAGGTGGATGCTTCATCATTATCTGTTTTTATTACTAAAGAATTATTTTTCCCTAGATTTAAACTACTCATCGTTCTCAACAAACTAGCCATTTTATGGTTAGAACTTTGTGAGTTACGGGACCACCCTCGGTAACCAACGGATTCACTGCCTTAGTTAGGACTTACAACCGAGACTACAATCTGGGCTGACCAACGTATTAATAGTTCTCACTGCTACTTCAAAGTTTTAACTATAAAATTTTAGTTTATAGAACAAATTTGTAGTAAAAATCCAAAAAAAAATTAATTCTTTATAAATATTATCAGAGAGCTTGGCACTTTTTGTTATCAACCCAAGGGGAAGGTATCTGATAACATTTATAAAGAATTAAAAATTAACTACACATTTAATGCCTGAAGAATGGGTAATACCCGATGGTATTGAAGAACCACAAATACAAAACACTAGAATAAGAGAAATAATAAGAGAAGGACCAGATATCAGAATTAGAATGAATAGATCTCAATCATTAAGAATTCCTGATAATGTTGAAACTATTAGTCATAGAAATTCCATAGATAACTCATCAATAGGAAATATGGATGATATCATAGGAATTGACAACAGAAGGCCACATATAGCCACTGCTGTATACAAATCACCTTCAGAATTTGATCCAAGAGAATCACAAGTTTTATCAGTAATTATTAAGGAAGAACCATTTGATATTGATAAAGAATGGATAAAACAAGATTTTAATGCTGATTATAATAAACCACTAAGAGATTGGTATTTTACCAATCATTCAGAAAATGAAGTCATTAGACTAAGAGAACTGTTCTATGATTTTATGAAAGAAAATAGAATTAGTTTATACTTCTTTGATTGGTATGTTAATTATTACTCTAAACCCGATAAGAAATTATGTCCTTTAACAAAACCAACTGTTGTTTGGAAAACAAGCTCAGGATCAGTAATAGAATCTGAATATCCTCCTAAAGAAACTATCAAAATACCAATTGGAAAAGACTTAGAAGTTGAAGCAATACCTTATAAAGATAGCAATGCAGAAGGAAATATAGAAAAAAGAGATATTAAGAAATTACATCAACAATTAAACTTTACTAATACCAAGTTAGATATAATGAAAAACCAATTAGGAAGAATGGAAAATATGGAAAAAGTCACTAAGGTAGAAAAACCTATAGAAAAACCTATATATAAGTTACAAAGTTTAGATAATATTAGTTTAAAATCTAAGGTAGAAGCAGAAGTTGAAGAACTAAAAGAAAAACTTAGAAGTATTAGTCTAGGAAAATTAACAGTTAATACATTACAAAAAGAAGAAGAATTAGAATTAAATAAAATATCCCATAAAAGAGATTATCCTAAAACAAGAAATTATTACTCTAGACCATCGCCAGTAGATGTAGGCCTAGAAGAAAGAACACAGTTAGTGCAAAATAGCTTCACAGGATCAGACTTAGTAGAATGGAATATAGATGGATTAAGTGAGCAAACTATCTTGGACCAAATGTGTAATATGACTATGGCTGTAACTGCCTATAAAATGAGAAAAGCTTCTGATAAAGAAGCAGCAATTATGATAACTCAAGGATTTACAGGACAATTAAAAGGTTGGTGGGATAATTTTCTCAGCATCCAAGAAAAAAAATTAATTATTAATAGTGTTAAACAAGAAGATCAGTCACCAGATGCTACATCCGCTTTAATATATACCATTATTAAGAATTTTGTAGGAGATCCGAGTACTTTTAAAGATAGGATAGGAACTCAACTAATGAATTTAAGATGTCCAACTATGTCTGATTATAGATGGTATAAAGATATCTTTATGTCAAAAGTTATGATAAGAGATGATGCGCATGCACCTTTCTGGAAAGAAAGATTCGTAGCAGCCTTACCAAAATTATTTTCTGAAAAAGTTTTACAAAAATTACAAATACAGTTTGGGACCCAGATTCCTTATGAATCATTAACTTTTGGACAATTGCATAATATAATAGTACAAATAGGTATAGAAATATGCACAGATACCAAGATACAACAGAAAATAAAACAAGAAAGTATCACGGGAAAAAGAGAGCTTGGCACTTTTTGTTATCAATATGGAATAACTCCTGAAAAAGCACCTAGTGGACAGCATAAAATTAAAAAGAAAAAATTTTATAAAAAATCTAAATATAATATAGACAAACCCCTTTATTATGAACAAAAATATTATAAAAAATTCCATAAAACTCCTAAAGGAAAACCTAAATCTTCTAACAAGAAAAAACAAGTGACATGTTGGAAATGTAAAAAACAAGGGCATTATGCTAATAAGTGTACAACAGAACAGAAAATAAATAAAATAGAAAATAAAGAGATTAAACATGCATTGACAGCAATATTAATCAATTCAGAATCAGAAGAAGAATCAATTTATGAAGATTCTTCTGAAACTGAAGATTATTTTATACAACAATTAGATCTTATGACAGAAGAAGAAAGCTCAGAAGGAAATAGTGGAAAAGAAGAACAAAATAATTGTTTAGGAATAGGATTATGTAACTGTAGAAATTGTGAAAAATCTGTAAATATTTTAACTAGGGAACAAACCTCTACACTAGTCAAAATAATAGACAGGTTAGAAGATACTCCATTAAGAGATGATTTCATAAAACAATTAGCTGAATTAGTTAAAAAAGAAGAAGAAAGTAAACAAGAAATAAGACCAACAGAAATAAAAGAAATTTATGATCGGTTTAAAAACCCGCAGGAAAAAGTTTCCCTTAATTCTCTCAAAGAGGAAATAAAAAAGTTAAAAAGAGAAGTTTCAGAATTAAAACAACAAAATATTAATATGGATTATAGATTACTAAAAATAGAAGGAGAAAATATAATAAAAATCCAAGAACAAACTTTACAAAATAATGATAAAAAACCAGAGGAAATTAGTAACATAACAATTCCCGAGAATTATATTAACTTAGGTACAGAAAATTACATAAATGTACTAACTTTATTAGTAAGACAAAAATGGTTTACTACGATAACATTAATAGCAGGAGAAGAAAAATTTGATTTTATAGCTATGGTAGATTCAGGAGCTGATGTTAATTGTATACAAGAAGGATTAATACCTACAAAATATTATGAAAAAACTACAGAAAGAGTCCTAATGGCTGAAAATGATACGATGACTATAGATTATAAATTATCTAAAGCAAAAATTTGTAAAAATAGAGTATGTTTTGCCACTACATTTTTTCTGGCAAGAAATATATCTCATCAAGTTATATTAGGAAATCCTTTTACTTTATTATTATATCTCTTTAATGTCGATATCGACGGAATAACCTGTACACGAATCCCAAATCATCCTGTTCATTTCGAATTTCTCACTAGACCAAAACAACATGAGCTCAATATGTTACAACACCTATCTACACAAGTTAGAGTTATGGAAACAGAAACAAAACAAGTTAATTGTTTAAGCCAAGAAGAAATTCTAAATCTACCACTCCAAATTAATATTATAGAAAGAAAGACAAGACAAATTAACTATTTAAACCAGGAAGTTATACATAAAAGAATAGAAGAACAATTACAAACTCCAGAAATACAAGATAAAATAAAAGCAATTGAAGGAAAAATTAAGAAAGAATTATGTAGTCTAAACCCTACAGCTTTTCAACATAGAAAATTACATGAAATATCTTTACCATATGAGGATGGGTTTAATGAAAAAGATATACCAACAAAGGCAAAACCAATACATATGAACAAAGAGTATCTAGAATATTGTAAAAAAGAAATACAAGAATATCTAGATAAGGGACTAATAAGACCTTCAAAATCACCCTGGAGCTGTACAGGCTTTTATGTGATGAAAGCATCTGAAATAGAAAGAGGTGCTCCAAGGTTAGTTATCAATTATAAACCTCTAAACAAGGTATTAAAATGGATTAGATATCCCTTACCAAATAAAAGTGATTTAATTAAAAGATTAAATAAAGCAAATATCTTTTCAAAATTTGATTTAAAATCAGGATATTATCAAATCGCTGTAAAAGAGGAAGATAGATATAAAACAGCTTTTATAGTACCCTTTGGACATTATGAATGGAATGTAATGCCTCAAGGATTAAAAAATGCTCCAAGCGAATTCCAAGAAATAATGAATAATATATTTTACCCACATATAGACTTTACCATAGTATATCTTGATGACGTATTAGTATACTCAAAAGGAATAAAGCAGCATATATATCATCTAGAAAAATTTATGAATATTATAAAAGAACAAGGATTAGTTTTATCAGAAAAGAAAATGAAAATTTTTACAACTAGAGTAAGGTTTTTAGGATATGAAATTTATCAAGGAACCATAGTACCTATTAAAAGAGCTATAGAATTTGCAAACAAATTTCCAAATGAAATAATTGACAAAAAACAACTCCAAAGATTTTTGGGATGTTTAAATTATGTAGCAGAATTCCTACCTGGAATAAGAGTCACATGCGAGCCCCTTTATAAGAGATTAAGAAAAAATCCACCTCCATGGACAAAAGAAATGACTTCCATAATAATAAAGATAAAAAATGCAATAAAAGAAATACCTTGTATAAATATATTAGATCCATCGGCTAAATTAATTGTAGAAACAGATGCATCAGAATTAGGATATGGAGAAATTCTTAAACAATTACCTCCTAACAGTTCGAAAGAGCAAATAGTAAAGTATCATTCGGGAATTTGGAACCAGGCTCAAAAGAATTACCCAACAGTCAAAAAAGAAATACTTGCCATAGTATTATGTGTTTCAAAATTTCAAGAAGATTTATTTAACAAAACATTCTTAATCAGAACTGATTGTAAAGCAGCCCCAAATGTTTTAGAAAATGATGTCAAAAATCTGGTTTCAAAACAAATATTTGCTAGATGGCAAGCTATTCTATCATGTTTTGATTTTACTATTGAACATATAAAAGGAGAATTAAATTCACTTCCTGACTTTCTTACTAGAGAGTTTTTGCAGGAAAAAGATGGAACAAAAACCAGCCTCCAGTGAAGATTATGGTCAACCTTTTGACTAAGTAAAAGAAACAAAATTACCTATTACCCCTGTACCAGCAAAACCATTATCATTAAGACCTATGACTATGTCACAGGTTGTAAAAGCATCATCATCATCATCATTACCTTCTAAGAGCTCTTTAATTACTACTAATAACAAATTCACATTATTACAACCATCAGATCTCTATAACACTCAACCCTTGAAAGAACAGTTTCCTTACTATGAAAAGCCCAATCCTATTAAAATATTAACCATTGAAAAAGAATGGTTCAAAAAAGATAGAAAAACCCTATACAAGACTATTTTCCCAAATACCTTTCATTACATTCCTATTAACCCACAAAAAACCCAAAAATTCTATAAATTCATATTAGTAGACACCGGATCTATTGAATTAACACATTATAGAGACTCTAATACAAAACAGCCCGTTTATTCAAAAATAAAAATCATGAAAATACTATCTCTACAAGAGTGGGAAATACCCCCATATCAGTCTAAAAGCTTCTCTCTGAAATTCGAACCTCAGAACTATACCTATTATGATTACCAAGAAGCATGGAACCATATCTTATTCCTATCACCAAGTCCCCATTCTTGGTTCATATGGTTCAGAAAAGGGATCTCATTACAATTTTCCAAATGGTTCCAATCATGGTTCCAGAATTTTGGACCAATAGAAGCCTTCTTCCCAAAAGAAGCCAGTATGGCGTATGAATATTTTAAAAGCAAGTCATCATTCTTACAAGAGTATAAATTCATTTCATTTATAGCAGCCATGGGAATAAGCTGGATTATGACCTGGGAATATGATTCAGCAGCATATGAAGAATGTTCAAGCATACAATATTTGGTAAGAATAATAAAAATAAAATGGTGGAATAAATATGATATAAATCTGCTGAGTAAAAGAGCTATTGATCAATGGTTATCAACATCACAAAAGCGTCCAGCAACAACAGCCTCAAGCGCCACCAATGAACAAATAGCATATAAAAAAGAAACTCAATTCTTAGCACAGAAGCGACAAATTATGGCAGCCCTAGCAGCGGCAACCTCGGAAGAAGATATTCAAAGCTCTCTACAAGCAATACAAACAGTACCTCTTGGAGAAGACGAAGAGGTACAGTCCAGCTCAGCCCACTATTATCAAGATTTTCAAGATCCATTTGAAATGTAGTAAGAACTATATGAAATCCATGTAAAAGCCCAATCATAAAAGAAAGATGATCTCTGTAAAAAAAAAAGTATAAAAGTAAAAAGTAAAAGTAAAACAGTAAATGTCGGCAAACAGTAAAAGCAAACAGTCGGCAAAACAGTAAATGTCGGCAAATAGTAAAAGCAAACAGTACTGTCGGCAAATAGTACCCAAACAGTGATCACTTGGGGTCTATAAATACCAAAGGTCTCCTTCATTCATGATCATCACATACTTGAAAGCTCAAGGATTCTCTCTACTCTTAAATCTTCTTACTTCATATATTCTCTCAATATTTGTAATCATTATCAAGTTTGTATCAACTTTGCAAGCAATAATAGTACAAGTTCATCTCTGTAAGCTTACTATCTTATGCTTTCTTTTCTTATAATTTCTTTATTCTCTTAGTTATTATTTCTATTCTTATAACATGAAAGAGTTTCAAAAAAGGCTAAATTCTTTAAAGCTTGTTAGAAGAAGAATGAAAACAAGAGTCATGGCAATAAGAGGGAAAATAAGAGAATTAATAAATGAATCTTCAGAATTAAACGTAGAAATAAAGAAGATAAACAAGAGAATTATTAAAACTATAAAGTTACTACAACAAACCAAAACCATAAAATCGATAAAAACCCTTAGAGAAAATATTAAGAATAAACGTATTCATCATGTTAGAAGGATACATTATTTTCATGTTCAAAGTATGATACGTCTACATGCTATACAATCACAAATACAAGTAATAAATATCCAAACAATACAACCTGACCCTCAGCCTTTACAAGATCCTTCTTTACCAATACAAGATCAACCAATACAAGATCAACCCCTACAAGCTCAATATATATATATATATATATATATATATATATATATATATATATATATATATATATATATATATATATATATATTATGTATGAGCTTAGAACTGTCGTAATCTCTGATTAACCTTTGCTTTACGACGTGAGGTAAAGTTTAGGCTAATTAGGGTGTTACAAAGGTTTTGGGAGGAAGGAAAATTAATTTAATGGGGGAGGGGTCACGTGAAAATCATGCGATTTGCTAACCCCTTCCTTCTTCTTAGGGGTGAGCACGGGTCGGTTTGGTCCGGGTTTATGGTAAAATTAGAACCGAACCGATCAAAATATAATTGGTTCGGTTTAGTTCGGATTTACATTTTCTTGTACATGTACCCGAACCAAACCAAACCGATTAAGAACGGATTGGTTCAGTTCGGGTAATTGGGTACCCGATGACTTTGAAAATCATAAAAAAAACCAAATTTTTATCTTAAAAATTCAACAGGTACAATAAACATGTAACATCAATAGAAATAATCCAAACATATTAAACACCAAATACATTAAAAACTAAACTCATTAAAATCCAAACATATTAATAATGAATAATCATTGTCTAATGGAAAAGTCATATATATATTTTTATTTTTTATTTAATTAATATATGATCGGATTCGCGAGTTGGTTCGGGTTTCGCACTCCCAAAATCGATACCCGAACCAATCACTAACATAAGCCATCGATTTGGTTCGGGTTGGACCCGATTACCCGTTAGTTTCAGAACCAATTTAATTGGTTTGGTTCGGGCTCGGACGGGTAATCGGATACCCGCTACCCGTGCTCACCCCTACTTCTTTTTTTTTCTCTCCCTCTTTTGGATATTACAATTGTTGTTGTTGTTTAGATAAAGGGGTAGTTGGTGTTGTGATGAGAGAGAGAGAGAGAGAGAGAGAGAGAGAGAGAGAGAGAGAGAGAGAGAGAGAGAGAGAGAGAGAGAGAGAGAGAGAGAGAGAGAGAGAGAGAGAGAGAGAGAGAGAGAGAGAGAGAGAGAGGGTGGTGGGAGAGGAATTTTTTATTCCCAAGTCTTTTTAAGTTCAACAAAGTTAGTTTAATACAACAAAAATCAATTATGACTAGCATTATTTTAAGTATTATTGTTTAAATTGAGTGGACTTTGTTTATAAAAAGACTTGGATGTATAGTTACTTTTTTTTATTTTTGTTTAAGGATAAAATCGTCTAAGAATTATTATTTTTTTGTGAAAAGAATAATTTTAAAACGATTTCTAACGTAGAGAATGAAATTAATAAGAAAAAAAGGTTAAGGACAATTTTGATTTTGACCTAAGACTTTAGGGATGAAAAAGTACTTAACCCTAAAATAAATGTTGTTTGGATTACAATACCTAAAATTATTTTTAGATAAAAAAAATACTTAAAAGAGACATGAATTAAATATCTTTTTTCTATTATCCTATCATTTTATTTTAGATATTTAAATAAATATTATTAATATTTTACATATATTCTCAATACTCTTATTCTTAATACTATTTTGAACTTCAACTTATTACTTATGGTTAATTTTTTATTTAATTTGTCTTTTATAATAGGATTAATAATTTATATTATAAAAAATTACAATGATAAACAATGCACAAAAATTACAATGACAAATTTTCCAAAATAAAAAAAGAAAAGATTCCATAATTTTTTTAATATTCTCAGTGTGCTTTTATTTAGTATTATTTTAGACTATAAATTTTCATTACTTATGACTCTATTGTTAGTTATAGTTAATTTTTTGTTTACTTTATCCTTTTTGACGGAATCAATAATTCATATTATAACAAAATTATAATAATAAGCATAATATATAAAAATTACAATTACAAATTTTATATATTTTCAAGCAAAATATAAAAAAATTTCATAAAGTACAATAAAAAATAAAAGAAAAGAACTCATATAAACATGAAACAATAATAATTTTATAAAAAAAATACAATTATATATATGAAATATCTGAGTATTAAAGAGATTACAACATAAAAAAAATAACATATATTATACGAAAATAAAGGACAAATGTGAAGGTAAATTATTTTTTGTGCTCTTTTTTAGAAAAAGAATATATAAAGGACAAAATTAGTAGAAGAAGAAATAATTTTTTTTAACTAATTGTCTAACAATAATAAAATAAGGTGCATTCTATGGTGTAGAAATGAAATTGTTTCTACATGTGTAGAAGGATATGTGTCAATATATTAGTAGTTCATATTGATGGTTCTTTGATAGGGAAGAATTAATTAGACTACACAATTGTTGATTCATTGGACCCACAAAAAGAAAGAGAGTGTGTGACATTGTATTTGTGCCATAGAGACAACCTATTAGATTTTTTTATTTTTAATAAATTGAATAAATATTTTATTTATTAAAATAAATAATTTAAAAAATTATTACCATGTAGACGAGATACATGTATTTATAAATATAAAAATATATTTTATAAAAATAATAAAAAATATTAATAATTTAAATTAGACCAAATTTTTAAAAATAGAACATTTCAATTAATATAGAAGGTGGACGATCTTAACCGTACTACTTCCATCTACTGACGTTTTTCATTAGAATTTACACTAAATCAATTCAAATAATAACAAGGCTGGATTCGAACCCCCAACACTTGTTTAAGAAAACTAGTGAGCTAACCACTAGACCAAGTTCATTAATTAGTTAGTTAAAACCGCCTATTTCTTCTGTTATTTTGAAACTGTTCATCTTTTCTATTATTTGAAACTGCTTATCTTTCTTATTATTTGAAATATTCTATTTTTAAGAGTTTGATTTAATTTAAATTATTAATATTTTTTATTATTTTCAAAAATTATATTTTTATATTTATAAATACACATATCTCGTTTACACTATAAACGAGATAATTTTTTATATATCTCGTTTACAGTAAGGAGATATATGAAAATTGAAAAAATACACATATCTCGATACGAGTAAAATTATCTCGTTTATAGTATAAACAAGATAAGAGATGCTGATGTATTTTTCTAATAATTTTTAAAATTATTTATTTCAGAAAATAAAATATTTATTTAATTTATTAAAATAAAAAATTCTCACATATTATTTGATTTATTGTTAATAAATATGTGTCACTAATCAAATTAGAATTAATAAGTCCATTAGATGAAAAAAATTTTGAAAAAAAAATAATATTTTTTTAATATTAATCAAAATATTTTTTATAGAATTTAAAAAAGAAAAAGATCTGGAGACTAACTTACTTTCACTCTTAAAATTATTACTATTAAAAACGAAAGAATGTATAATTTAAGTAATAAGTAATTACTATTCATTTACCGTGGTTAACAAATTTAATTTGTTTTTATAATTTATATGTCCTAAATATATTACTAATTATTTTTATATTTATAATATTTTACATGTTTTAATTTATAAATTGAATTGATAATTTACTATTATTAAAGGTATCCCATTTTTTTAGAAGAAAATATTTAACTTTGAACAAAAGACTAAATTAGAACGATATAAAATATTTTAGATAAAAATAAAATATTTCAAATATTAAGGATAAAATTAGAACTTAGTTCAAATATTATGGACCAAAATAATATTTTTTCAATTGTAAATTGTTATTTATTTTCAAATATTTAATAATAAGGTAAAATATACTTTTGTCTTTGATGTCTGTAATTTGTTTTAAACTATCTCTAATTTTTTATTTTATTTAATTTTATCTTTAACGTTTTCGATTGTAATATTTTATTTTTGTCTAAAATATTTTATATCGTTCTAATTTAGTCTTTTGTTCAAAGTTAAATATTTTCTTCTAAAAAAATGGAATACCTTTAATAATAGTAAATTATCAATTCAATTTATAAATTAAAACATGTAAAATATTAAAAATATAAAAATAATTAGTAATATATTTAGGACATATAAATTATAAAAACAAATTAAATTTGTTAACCACAGTAAATGAATAGTAATTACCTATTACTTAAATTATACATTCTTTTGTTTTTAATAGTAATAATTTTAAGAGTGAAAGTAAGTTAGTCTCCAGATCTTTTTCTTTTTTAAATTCTATAAAAAATATTTTGGTTAATATTAAAAAAATATTATTTTTTTTTCAAAATTTTTTTCATCTAATGGACTTAATTCTAATTTGATTAGTGATACACATATTTATTAACAATAAATCAAATAATATGTGGGAATTTTTTATTTTAATAAATTAAATAAATATTTTATTTTCTGAAATAAATAATTTTAAAAATTATTAGGAAATACATCAGCATCTCTTATCTTGTTTATACTGTAAACGAGATAATTTTACCCGTATCGAGATATGTGTATTTTTTTCAATTTTCATATATCTCCTTACTGTAAACGAGATACATAAAAAATTATCTCGTTTATAGTGTAAACGAGATATGTGTATTTATAAATATAAAAATATAATTTTTGAAAATAATAAAAAATATTAATAATTTAAATTAAATCAAACTCTTAAAAATAGAATATTTCAAATAATAAGAAAGATAAGTAGTTTCAAATAATAGAAAAGATGAGCAGTTTCAAAATAACAGAAGAAATAGTCGGTTTTAACTAACTAATTAATGAACTTGGTCTAGTGGTTAGCTCACTAATTTGCTTAAGCAAGTGGGGGTTCGAATCCCGCCTTGTTATTATTTGAATTGATTTAGTGTAAATTCTAATAAAAAACGTCAGTGGATGGAAGTAGTACGGTTAAGATCGTCCACCTTCTATATTAATTGAAATGTTCTATTTTTAAGAATTTGGTCTAATTTAAATTATTAATATTTTTTATTATTTTTATAAAATATATTTTTATATTTATAAATACATATATCTCGTCTACATGGTAATAATTTTTTAAATTATTTATTTTAATAAATAAAATATTTATTCAATTTATTAAAATAAAAAAATCTAATAAATTGTCTCTATGGCACAAATACAATGTCATACACTCTCTTTTTTTTGTGGGTCTAATGAATCAACAATTGTGTAGTCTAATTAATTCTTCCCTATCCAAGAGCCATCAACATGAACTACTAATGTATTGACACATATCCTTCTACACATGTAGAAACAATTTCATTTCTACACCATAGAATGCACCATAAAATAAATGCTGAAGATAAAACTTCAAGCTTCACATAGACGTGGTTTTAAGATGTGCATTTAGAGAGGGAAAAAATAACCAATACAAAAAGGAAATGTTTCAAAAAACGTTAAACACCCTAAATCAAACTCAGCCTTAAACGAGAAAGACGCAATACAGCCTATAAATTATGCATGTCACTTCACTTCCATTTGCATTTTCCTACCAGTGCTTCGCTGCACATTATATTCCAACTTTATTCTACTCTTCACTCGGGTTTTCTTTTTTGCTAGTGACAATCTTTATTCTTTGGAATTCATCTACCATTATTTACTTTCTTTCAGTCCACCTTCTATGTGTTAATATTATAACGCCACAAATAAATTGACATGGATTAGTGCTTATATGAGTTAAAATCACACATTTCAGTAATTAAATCTGATATTTACAGTTCTAATTATGTAATATACTCAATTTAGGTGCTAAATGCATTCCAATTTTAAAATAATTGAAATTGAAAACAAAATCAAAATTATTATAAATATTACAGTTTTAATTCTAAAATTCAAATGAAACCATATATCCCTTTTCCCAAGGCACTTGGTGCAATGTCACCCAGGAGGAAAATCCATTATGCAATACACATCTCATCATCTCAATAATGATGACAGGGAAACCTCATCACAATGCATAATGTATAACCCCATCAATACATACTTTGATTTATAATGTTGAAGACTACACCCTTGTAAAAGCATGTATGTCCATATATCATTTAACATATGCCTTTATTACAACAAAGAATGCACCACCGCCTTTTTATCAGGTACTTCACTGAAATTACACAAAAAATAACTTTTAGCAACATTTATGTTATGACAATATTATTACAACCACGACGAGAAACTAAGAACCAAAATTAAACAAAGGGTTTGGGTGAGAAACCCCAATCCCAATCTTGATATTGAAGAAAAGAGAAGACAGGTTGCACGAAAATAACACTGAAAATGAAAATTCTACACCCTTAAATTCTCCTAAATACAACCTTTCTGAAGCTACTATGCAATATACACATACCAGTCCCAGGAAATTATCAAACCCAACAGTAAAAGCTGTAAAACATTTAATATGACAAGTAGAAACACAATGCAATTTTCCCAAGCTACATGTGACTCACCATAGGCCTGCTCTTAACCATAATTTGGGAATCAAATAATATTAGAATAGCAATCATGTGAAGGCCTAGAATCCCAACAGGTTGTATGATAACTGATTCACTGCTTTGAACCAAGACATACATGAACTTTCAAGAAAATTCAGTCATTCAGTGCAATTACTATTGCAACTTCTACATAGCCAACAGTCAGATCGAGTCTTGTTTCGGTTTAAAACAAACTTTTCATGCAACAGAACTCTCTCATTAATCTGCAGCAAGCTTGAATACCTGAATTTTTTACCCTCTTTTTTTCTCTATTTTTTTATTATCAACAAGATATGTATCAGATTATATAATGGAATTAAGACTCCATTAAGCTTGTAACTTCTTTGGTTACTTTGGACTACTAAAACCTACTATTCTATTTTGTTAAAACACAACTAAGCTTTGCCCACTGGAAGAGGTCAGCTATATTTATCAAATGATGCCACAATACCCTATCATGTACCGCATTACATGATTAAATCCTAGATGTGTTTTGATAATTTTCCTTATGATTTTCGTAGATCTATCTCCCACTAGCTATTGGATTACGCTTCTATCTAAGCCGCTCTCCTTAATGAGGCTTCTATAAACCTTTTCTAGAAATGTCCAAATCATCTAGTGAGTGACTACTATCTTTTTCATGGAAGGAATGCATTCATACCATCCTGTCTTGTTATTTGTGTCCCCTTGTCTGACACAATATCCTCATTTCTGCAATATTTAGCATAGCAGAAGAACCTAGCATTCATGTATTGCAATCAACTTAGCAGGCTACCAATGCAGCCATGATACTTTCTCAATCCGTAAATAATACCAATATTGATATAGTGTTAAGTATCTAAGGAGAGTGAAAAACCACACTCAATAATACCAATATTGATATAGTGTTAAGTATCTAAGGAAAGTGAAAAACCACACTCAAAAGCTAGTTAAGGGAGAACCACTCTCCTTAAATACAACATCCACCCCATAATACCGAAGTTCCTAAAAATACACTGCCCTTGGAGAGCCGACATCCACAGCGGCTTCACGCTATTGGCTATCAGCATTCGGTATTTATCTTAATCCAAGCCTATAGGTAGCCCTTTTCAGGGTTCTAATACCATTGTTAAGCATCTAAGGAAAGTAGAAAACCACACCTTAAAAGCTAGTTGTCAAGAGGAAGTACCACACTCCTTAAATACAACCTCAAGCATCTCATGCTATCCAATGTTGGGACTTTGGGCACCCCATAATACCCAAGTTCCTAACACATAGTGTATGATGAAAATGGCAACAGAACCACAACACACTAAAAAGAAACAAGTTTTCAGGGATTTATCTATTCTTGGAGTGTTTGCTTGTGGTAAGGGCATCAAAGAGAAAAAATGTGCATAATACCTGATATTATCAGAATATAAGCAAGAATCATACTTAGCTGCATATACTTTAGCCACCAAACAAACATCATGATAAATCTAAAATAAAGTTCAAGCACTCAACACGATTTCTAATCAGGAAAACTCGGGTTAACCACAGTACCTACCATAGAACAAAAGTTGTTCGACTTGCAACACTAAAAAACCTTTGACATTGAAGCATGCCATTTTTATGCAAGTATCCTGCAGACATAATAGAGCAGAAGCAGAGGCAATTAAAACAACAAAAGGAGAATAATATATATACCTGACAACATTTCTATCCACACTGCTAAGTGTTCATAACATTTGAGCAAGGTATTTGAGAGTCATCAAGGAGTTTGGAAAATAAAAAATGAAAGAACAATGAAAGGAAGTGATATGTCTGCAAGTGTGTCTTCTGTTTGAGGTAGAAATTATAACAAGATTACTACAGAACATCTTTAGATTACATTGTGAAATCAATTAGTCGTCTAATTGAGAAAACAATGAGCAACAGTTTCTTTATTCCATTATATTTACAGATGTGTTTACTGTTTACTTGTTTAAATTGGGCTATTACCATAGTGAACTTAAGCATGTACTACTACTAGTACAGTACCACATGATTAAATGTGTTTTAAGACATTTATATCACAATTATTACACACCACTTCAATATCTCTCTGTAATTTATAATCCCTCCTCTTATAGTCCCTCTCTTCTCCTCCCCTGATCCTAAACCATCATATTTTATATTGAAACCCAATCATAGATTTTCGCTTCTAGTATTATGTCATTGTATTTTAGCTCTCATGTTTGGTTGAAAATATTATAAGAAAATAAATAACATTGGAAAAGAAAATGGAAACTGGCATTGTGCTTTTTGTGGAGCAAGGGGTGGCTGATATTTGAGTTATCAAGCAACCTAGGGTCATTGTCAATGACAAATGATAACCAGAATGGTAGGGTAGGGATTTCACTACCAGAATAGTCATCAGCACAAAGGCAGAATAATTGTAGTAAGAGATAATAATGCCAGATGATTGCCAGAGGAATGAGATGTCACCACTGGAATTACTGATTGTATGAAGATATGTTACCAGCAGTATGATTGTACGATGCATAATTACTTATTGGGGGTGAGAGATCTAGCTTTATCATTTGCACTCTCATCATTTGAAAATAATACAATATACATAAGAGTTTCATCAAAGATGAAATCCTAAAAGAGCATACTAGAAAATTGGAAAGCATTTGCTGGAATTCTGGAAAGAGAATCATGGAAAAGCAATAGCACAAAGATGCAATGAAGAATTATTATGGAGATAAAGACACAATCATAATAATTTAATGATGATGGGTTCTTTTGGAGTTTGGTAGCAGGTGTTAACTGGACAACTACCATAGTCAAAGGTATTAACCTCATTGTAAGCCTTCTAGTACCAAGAAAATTATATTTCAAGGAAATAAACTGATGGGCATTCGCCTATTACAAATGTTAAAATTAGTAGAGATAGGAAAGAATAGGAGATAAGCAGGACAGTAAAATGGGATTAACATTGAAGCATGTGTGCAGTTTTGGGGTGGCTTCCATATGTTGGTAGTTTCTCATAGTAATGAATAAAATGCATGTGGGTGTTGTTATTTAAAGTGAGGAGTTGAATATCTTGTAATGAAGGAAGTTTGGGAGGGAGCAGGTCTCAATAAGAGCTTATTGTAGTATGGTGTTTCTACTTTTTCTTCAAATAACAAAAATCATCCTCCTCAGAACTAGAATCTATCATAAAGAAAGGAAACAAGTTGAGACCTTATTCCCTTAAATAACATGACTAAACTAGGAATATAAACTTTATCGAAATATTCGCCACAATGAACCAAAGACACTAACAAAAATTAGTATGGATCCACATACAAAAGTTTTAAGCAAAAGGAATCAGAAGTTAGTAACTTACCCTAAAACATATGAGCACCACCTTCATTGTAAATGCATGCTAGCTAGGAAATCTGACAGCCTGATATCATCATGTATTTAGTTAGTAAATGAACAAAAACATAACAGAAAGGAATCTAAAGTCAGAAAGAAGAAGGCCATAAACTATAGAACAATAAAGGAGCACAAAAGCAACCTGATATCTTTGGCAATCACTGTATCGCCATCTGCAGCTCCAAGATGTCGCAGAACTACCTCCTCAAGCCGACCATCTCTATATGCATGCTGTAATTGAGACATAAAACACAATTAGGCTGCTGCCAATTTTTAAAAGATGCCTTTTACTCACCAATCAAGCATCAATTTTAACATGGTTGTAAAAGCAGTACCTTTTCAACTATTTTGAGTTCAAAAAATTTGCATTCATGTACCAATTTCATGTAATAATGTCCAAAGATCAAATAATGTTTCAAATATACTGTAGACTGAAATGAGAGTTCTTTTTTGTTTTTGAGAAACTAAAACGAGCCTAGTAGTTCACTCAAAATAAGAGTGTATTTATATTCATGTATCACCTTGTAGAAACAACTGGTTCCAAAAGGACAGTTCCCATCGCCAAAGTCAAAATGTTTGCAATCTATGGACCTGCAAATCACAACCAAAAACATAGAAATATTAGAAAAACTATGGTTCTCCACTCAGCTTACTTTTGTTTTTCATTTTTTTTTTAATTGTTTGATAGTGAAGATATAGAGGTAAGTATTACGGCCATCTTCAGCAGGCTCTATGCATGAATTCCAAGTCATGATTATATCATGTTACAATTGAAATAGAAAAGAAAAACAAGATATAAGAAACTTTGGCAAGTGATTAGGAAATTACTTGAGCTTTGCCTTGTAGCTGTCAACGATTTCCATTTTTTCTTCATGTGTAGAATACCAAATGACACTTGGAATGACAAAGTAAGATAGCTTGCGACAGATAGGACATGCCCTCAATGTACTATTGACATCCATCCCCAATGTTGGGTTGCTACTACGCCAATTTCTAATACATGATATGCAGAACGGATGGTCACATTCAGATAACAGCCCAAACTTTCGTTCTGCTGCAGTAGGCTTTGAAAGAACACGCTCAAGGCACACACTGCATTCAATTTCTTGACTACGTTTCAATGCCTCAAGATGCTTTTGCTTATTTTCACAACTCTTCATATGTTCTGCTCTTTCCTCAGGTCGAAAAGGATGCAAGCAGTTTTTTCCACAAGTACTACACAAATCTCCATGGATATGAGGACAAGTTTCCCCTCGTGGACAGTTGCCAGCCGCAGCAAATGAACAGATTGGAATCTCAGCAGGTGAAGTAATTCTAGATTGACGAACATCATCGTCCCCTACAAATTCATGATACTGCTGCTGTTCTTGATTCCAAGCAGGTATGCTGGGAATAAGGGAAGGACTTCTGGAAGGAGAAAACTCAGGAGCTGCAGCAATACCATTTGATGTAATTCCAATATTACCAAATACAACATCATCTGAAACCAGGGGCCGTTGTTCAGTTATTGAGGAAGAAGCCGTCGAGGATTGTGGTCGAGAAACTTTGACATGATCATATCTGCAACGACTACCATAAGCACAGACTCCTTTCTGATAAAATGTGCATATCTGTCACAATAAGAAAACAAGCACAAATGATCAGACAAAAATAAATCAACCACCATGAACTGGAGGATCATTGTATCACAAAAGGAGAGCTTGTATCACCAAATTCGGAGGATCATTCCAGTCATGAGAATATTCACAATGCTCCCCTTTCAGACATGCTCCATGAGCAAAGAATTTACAAAGAACCCTAGAGGATTTCAAAAGATAGGAAGTTACAGAAATTATAAGAGTCACCAAGTTGCATAGGCATAAAAAAGACAGCAAATTAACAAGAAACAGAGCCCGTACATACCAAGGTAACGAAAATCATCATGATCACTAATCACACCTTGATTGAAACAAACACAAAGCTAAACTAACACCTCCGAACAAATTTACTTTTATTGATTCTCTACTGAATGACAGGCTAAAAAATCATAACTTGTTTAGTCCCCACTTAATGAATTGAATCCAACAAAAGTCAAAATAAAAAAACTCCATGATTGTACCTTGTACTCTTGTTTCCTTAATTCTGATGATTGGGAAGACAAAATATAAGAGGGAGAGACAGAAAATGGTACAAAATTTTCTGTCTCAGGTACAGAAAAATTTTATATTTTTGTCGCAACAACCAAAAGAGTTTATGTATCTATTATGAACTGACCCCATATAAACAAAACTTTTACCCATCAAGAAAAATAGATTATAACAACAATCATTCAATCAATAACAATAACCAAAGCAAAACAATCGAATCAACGAACTTCAGATGAAAATTCATAATCAATTGACCATATAGAGACAGTGATAATCGATATCCCACCTCCTAGACATGGCGGAGACAGAAAAATAAAAAAATAAATATATGTTTGAAAATTGAGCGAAACGTGATGTTGAGGAACAAAACCCTAAACCTCGAAGGTGATTACTACGGATTGAGAAAAGAGGTGGAAAGAAGAATAAGGGGCGGGGCAAAAAGTAAGGAGGGAAAGCACGTGGGGTTTTGCAGCCACTCAAAAAATGAATTAATTGATTAATTAAAGGGGTGGTGTTGTGTTGGATGGGTGGTGGGAACAATAAAGATATAGGAATAGAAATATGAGCAGAGATTGGAGGCTTGAAGCTAGGATTTGGATGGATGGTAAATACTGCATAGATAGAAAGAGAGACTATGTTTTGTTTTAGCTTCGAAATGGTACCAGCAACCTACCAAGGTCATGTTCTTTCTTTATTTCCTATCTTGTGTTTGTAAGTATGTCAGTTTGATTTGTCATATGATCACGTGGCCTTACGTGGTAGGTTGCTCGAAGTAATCATGTTGAAGGATTTCAGGTGTAAGTACCTTTTGATTAAAAATGACAAAAACATTTTTTGTTTTGAGAAATAAACTAGTTTATCGCACAAAAAAGTTGTTAATATTGTAAAATAAATAAATAAAAAAGAGAAAATAATTATAAAATAAAGAGGTATAAATAAAAAAATTTAGTGTTAATATTCACTAATGTTATTATCTCAATATAATATAGATGATTCATATATATATTATATGATTATATAGGGCAACATAGAGAGAGAGACGAGTGTTTTGTTGTTGTTGCTATGTGTTATTAACTGAGATTTAACCTCCTATTTATATACGTATAAAAGGTTACATTTTCAAATTTTATTAAATTTATTATATCTTGAGAATATGGAATCACCAATCATAAATGAGCATTCAAATAACTATTCTTATCACAACACTTCCTTTGGATGTCTATTTAGGATTATGTCTCATTAAAATCTTACTAAAGAAAAATTCAATGGAAAAAAAACTTTAGTGGAGAAAAAAGAATACAATATCCTTTGTGATAAGACTGTCTCATTAAAAATCTTGTCAAGAAAAATTCCAATGGAAAAAAACCTGACCAAGGAAAAAAGAGTATAGTCTCCCCTCTTGACGACATTATTTAATATCTCGAAATCGGCACATCCTAATTTGATGTACCAATTTTCTAAAGGAGGATTTTGGAAGTGACTTTGTAAATGAATCTGTCAGATTATCGCTTGAGCGGATCTGTTGGACATCAATTGTTCCTTGATTTTGAAGATCATGAGTGAAGAAGAATTTCGGAGAAATATACTTTGTTCTATCACCTTTGATGTATCCACCCTTAAGTTGAGTAATGCATGTTGTATTATTTTCAAATCGAATAGTTGGAGCTATTTTTCTATCAGTCAGTCCACAAGATGATAGAATATATTGGATTAAACTCCTTAGCCAAAAGCACTCTCGACTTGCTTCATGTATCGCTAGTATTTCAACATGATTAGAGGATGTCACTGCTATCGTCTGTTTCGTGGACCTCCATGATATAACTGTATCACCATATATGAATAGGTATCCTGTTTGAGATCTTCTTTTGTGTGGATCAGATAAGTATCCTGCATCGGCATAGCCAACTAATTGTGACTTGGATTCATATGGATAAAATAAACACATATCAACTGTTCCATGAAGATATAAAAAAACTTGTTTAATTTCATTCCAATATCTTCTGGTTGGAGAGGAACTAGACATTGCTAGTAAATTCACAATAAATAATATATCAGGTCGAGTATTATTAGCAAGATATATTAGTGCTCCAACTGTATTGAAATATGGTGCTTCAAGATCAAGGATATCTTCATTTTCTTCTTTAGGACGGAATTGATCATTTTTCACATCCAAAGACCTTACAATCATTGGGATACTTAATGGATGTGACTTATCCATATAAAATCTCTTAAAGATCTTTTCTATGTATGTTGTTTGATGAATAAAAATCCCATTTTTTGTATGCTTGATCTGTAGGCTGAGACAAAATTTAGTCTTTCCAAAATCTTTTATCTCAAACTCTTTTTTTAGAGATTTTATAATTGTTGGAATCTCTTCAAGGATTCCAATAATATTTAAATCATCAACGTATACAGCAATTATAATGAATCCAGATGCAGATTTCTTTATGAAAACACATGGGCAGATATCATCATTCTTGAATTCATTTTTTGCCAAATACTCAGCAAGACAATTATACCACATTCGTCCAGATTGCTTTAGACCATATAAAGATATTTGCAATTTGACTGAGTACAACCCCTGCAAATATTCATTGGATGGTTTAAATATCTTTAGTTCTTCAAATATTTTCAAATAGATATCAAGATCTAATGATTCGTATAAATAAGCTGTCACTACATCCATTAGATGCATATGATGTAGCTTATGGTATGCGGATAAACTGACCAAATAACGCAATGTTATTACATCTACTACGGGAGAATATGTTTCTTCGTAATCTATATTGGGCCTTTGTGAAAAACCTTGTGCCACAAGTCGAGCTTTGTAGCGTATAACTTCATTTTTCTCATTACATTTTCTCACAAATACTCATCTGTATCCAACAGGTTTTACATCTTCTGGTGTACGGACTACAGGTCCAAAGACTTCACGCTTTGCAAGTGAGTCTAACTCAGCCTTCATGGCTTCTTTCCATTTCGGCCAATCATTCCTTTGTCGACATTCTTCGGCTATTCTTGGTTCAAGATCCTTACTTTCATGCATAATGTGTAATGCCACATTATATGCAAATATTTCATTGATAATTATTTTATTTCGGTTCCATTTTTCTCCTTAAAGCCATAATTTATTGAAATCACGTTATTTTCATAATTTTCAGAATTTTCAGGTACCTAAACGTCTTCTGGTGTCAAAATTATATCAGAATTTTAGACAACTGTAGGTGTCTTTACTATGTCTTTATATTTTTCAATAGGAATAGTATTTACCTCTTTTTTTGGAGGATTTTTGTCTTTAAAACCAACAAATCCACCACGCTTCTGATATGTTCGACTGGGACACCAATTCAAATTGGAGCATTTTTAGCTGGTATGTAGGATTTGGTTATCCTTTTCGTATCAAAAAATGCATCAAGAAATTCATTTACTATTCTTTGTAAATATATAATCTTTTGAACTTCTAGTTCACATTGCCCTGATCGAGAATTTAAATGCATCAAGGATGATGTATTCCAACTAAGTTCTTTTTCAAGAAGCTTGTTCTCTTCCCCTAATGTTAGAAATTTTGCTTAATCAAAATGACAATCTGCAAATCAAGCTTTAAACATATCTCCTATTTATATCTCAAAATACCTTACTATAGAGGGAGAATTATATCCAGCATAATATTTCAATTTTCTTTGGGGTCCCATTTTTGGTTGCTGGCCAAAAGCTAATTGCAGAGGAGAGAATTGATGGTAACTTGTTGGCCTCAATCGAATAAGTGCTGCAGCATGTAAAATGACAAGCTCCCCAAGCAGAGACTTAAATCCAATATTTACTGGTGATGGCCTTAAAATTAACTTTTCCTAAAACATGCAGCACAACAAATTTCACTGGATTTAAGAATCTTCTAGTTCTTCAGTGAAAGTCCATGAAAATTTTCAATAATTCTCCGCATCATGGTTGTTCTAGGATATCTCAATCAATCATGCCAAATTATAAATTCATTTGGGCTAGTAAACTTCTGATTTACAATGGCATGTAATTCAATTGCACTAATTTTAGTATAATATAACCTAGAAAAAAGTGAGGATAACTTTTTTAATATAACTTTTTTATTTGAATCATGAGTTGTGATACATAAGTACTCATGATTTTTCTCATTCATTGTTTCAATATGACATCAATTTCGGTGATTATCTTTAAAACTCAACAAGTTTCTTAGAGATTTAGTAGACAATAGTGCATTATTTATTATGAATTTTGTTCCTCTGGGAAATAAAATTATAGCTCTTCCGAAGCCATCTATCACATTGTCTGAGCCAATAATAGTATTAACATATTCTTCTTTTGGTACAAGATGAGTAAAATATTTATTACTTTTGAGAATGGTATGCGAACTTACACTATCCGCAAGGCAAACATCTTCATTATATGTCCTTGCCATTTTCTTGAAAGACAAATAATAATAATCAAATGAGTAGCAGTACATGTGCAGTAAAATTGTATTCCTAATTATTTTTCTAAAAGGTACTGTACATAAAAATAGTTCATATACTAAAATTTTATTATTATTATTATTATTATTATTATTATTATTATTATTATTATTATTATTACTATTATTATTATTATTTTAGAACTTGACACATTTAGTGATTTTAAAATTTATAAACATAAATATAAATATTTTATTAAACATTATTTATATACATCATACTTGAAATTCAAATACATAGGGAATAAAACTTAACAAGAAATTTTTTATATTTTATTTATTTACATAAATACATAACAAACCTAAATATTAAAATTTTCCATCATTGATCAAATAACCAATATTTCATTCAAGATCCTTAAAGAAAATCAGATACTTCATAATGAATGGTGTAATTTTCAGCAACATCCTTTGAAACAAAATTCGTCTCCTTTCCTTTATCATCCTTTTTCAAGGATGCTTGATAAAGATCAACTAGGTGCCTTGGGGTACGATAGGTTTGCGACCAATGGCCCTTTCCACTACAATGGAAACATTTTATCCTCTGTTGATTTACTTTGCCCATTATTTCTTTCTTTATCCCACTTCTGGTAAGATCCTTTCTTGTGAACATAATTTTTCTTCCTTCCATAATTTTTTTGGTTACGAAAACCTTGCCATTTATCTCTTCTAGGATTATGATTTGCCGCATTTGCTTCAGAAAATGGTGCGGTGCCAGTTGAGCGCGCTTCATGATTTATTAAAAGTACTTCATTGTTACGTTCAACAACAAGAAAGCACGGAATTAAATCAGAATATTTTTTAAATTTTTTTTTTTTGATACTGCTGCTGTAGGAGCACATTCGAGGTATGGAAGGTTAAGAAAGTTTTCTCTAACATGTCATTATTAGTTATCTTTTTTTCTACATAATTTCATTCGTGAGGTAATTCGAAATACCCGAAACATCGATTTGGGCCTGAACGTGAGGTCCAGGTCCCTTAGAGTGGCAGCGTCCGACTTGTGATGCTGAGGTGCCACTTGTCCAAATTTCTCGTGAGGAGGTTGGGGGTGGTACCTGCAAGAAACTCTGATGCTTAAGTCAGCAAGGACTTTAAGTAGTTTTTTAGTAGGGTAGAACGTGAGTTATACCTGGGAGTGCCAGTGTATTTATAGTAGAGTTTGATGACTTCTCTGGTGGCAGTAGTTCTATCTTATCTTATGTCTTAGGAGTTTGTTGGAGCTTATCTTTTAGGTAGAGATAGAGATTTAGTTACTGGTTTCTAGAAGCAGTGACCTTGCCGTTTCAGATAAAGGGAGATGTGCTCCCTAGTTGGTGCCCGACCTCTTCAAAGAGGTCGGGTA
The DNA here is from genome assembly GCF_003086295.3 of Arachis hypogaea. NCBI lineage: Eukaryota > Viridiplantae > Streptophyta > Magnoliopsida > Fabales > Fabaceae > Arachis > Arachis hypogaea. Next base: position 112,369,763 of record NC_092053.1, read on the forward strand.
GGGGATGGAGGGTCACCTTCTAAGGTTGACCCTTTTATTCTTATTGGGCCTGACCTTATGTTTGGGCCAGGATATGAACAGTGCTCCTGCCTGAGTCCCGATCTTTTGTAAAGTCATGCTCAAGCATTTCGTGACTTCTGTTGGATACATCAGACTTTTTTTATTTTCGCGGAGGTCAGGCAGCCGGCTATTTGTTGGTTTGAAAATTTAAACGTTGCCTCGCTTTAAATGAGGGGATAGATTGGTGCGAGAGTTTTCTTGATTCTTGCATACAATTTTAAAGCTCAGTTATTGGGCTCGTTATTCCTTGCTGTCCTTATAAAAACTTGGTGTATCTTCTTCTTCTTCTTTTCTCCATTTCTGCGACTCTTTCTCTCTTCCCATTTTCCTTTGTGAAAGAACTTTTTTGCCTTTTGATTATCTTTGCTTCCAAGATTTTCTCTTTCTTGGGTTCCTCAGAAGCTTCCTTCTTGGAGAGGTACGTTCGTGATACCGCTGCTTGACGTGCCCTTCTTCTTGAAGAGGAGCGTTCGCGATATCGTTGTTTGACACACCCTTTTTCATCTTCTTTCCAGGTTAGTGTTTTAATGGTTTTCACATTTTTTGCTTGCTTTATTTATTACTTTGAATGATTTTGGTGAATGTTGGTAGTGGTTTTGATGTGCTTGTTTTTTTTATGGTGATTCACTGCATCTTCTGAAGAAGTTTTTTGTTTTGACTTGCTGCCTTTTGGAGGTTCTATTTTCGTTTGATTACTATTTAAAAAAAAGGTCCCTTTGCTTTGGCTTTCTATGAACTTTGAGAAGTGGCTGGTTTACTTTGATTGTCTGTGTTGTCCCCAAAGGTCACTATAATGCTGTGATGTTTGCATGAGAGGGGCACCTTTTGGTTTGAACATGTTTCTCTTTTAAAAGAGGTTGTCTTTGATTTTTTAGGGTTTTGCCCGACCTCTTTGCCCCTGTTCCGGTTGTTTGTAGTAACGATCTCTTTTGCTATTGTATTTGTAGGTGTACCTTTATGTCTCGTAAGGTTCTAACGAAAATGTCCACTAAGGTTCCTCCTGGCCTCCGTAACTGGGTAGATACTGTAGTTCTTTCTTGTGTAACCATAGTGGATAGGGAGTTCTGTGACGAGTTTCGTAGGCATCATAGAATATGTGTCAATAGGGAGGATGAGAAGAATTACGAGCTAGTCATTCCCGACTCTGAAGAGAGGGTTTGCTTCCCTCCTTTGGACAGCTCGGAGCGCCCTTTTTTCTATGCTTATGATTGTTTTTTCGTCAGACTGGGTGATAAACCACTATTTTATGATTTATCTTGTACTCAATTGAGTATTTTTATCAATTTTTCACCCACTTATTCATATAAATTGCATGGTTTTATAATTCCTTCCTTATTCTATGATATGTGTAAAAACATGTTTTCTATGCTTTGAAAATATTTATTTTAATTATCATTTATTACCATTCGATACCGTGATCTGTGTATTAAGTAATTTCAGGCTTCATAGGATAGGAATGGCTTAGAGGACAGAAAGGAAACACGCAAAAATGGAAGGAATGCACAAAATGGAGTTTTAAAGAAAATGGAAGCGACGCGCACGCATGGACGACGCGGACGCGTGCCTAACACAAAACGCAAGCGACGCGTACGTGTGACTGACGCGTACCCGTGACAAGGAAAATCTCTAAATGACGCGCATGCATGACCCACGCGCATGCGTGACGAACGCCACATGCAGAAAATTGCAGAAGTCGACCCCAGCGATTTCTGGACTCTTTTTCGGCCCAAATCCAAGCCCAGAAACACAGAATAGAAGCTGGAGAATGGGGGAATCAATAGACACAGTTTATACAACTTTCATAATTCACAATTTTAGGTTTTAGATGTAGTTTTTTAGAGAGAGAAGCTCTCTCCTCTCTCTTAGGTTTTAGAATTAGGATTTCTCTTAGTTTATGGTTATTTCTTCATTCCAGGTTCAATGTTCCCTTACTTTAATTTTATATTCTCTTCTACTTTTAATTATTCTAATGCGTTTACTTGTTAATTACTTATGTTGCCAAATTGGCTTATGAACTCTTTATGTTAGATTTGAATATTCTATTTAATACAATTTGAGGTATTTTAGATTTATGATTGTTTTATTCTATTTATGATATAAATAATTTAGATTTTTCCCTTTTGGCTTTGGTTAAGTAATTAGTAACACTTGAGTTGTCAAACTCAGCAGTTGATTGAGAATTGGAAACTGCTGATTGATTTGGATCCCTCTAAAGCTAGTCTTTTCACAGGAGTTGACTAGGCCTTGAGGAATCAAGTTAATTGGTCCACTTGACTTTCCTTTATTTAGTAAGGGTTAACTAAGTGGGAGAAACAACAATTCTCATCACACCTGATAAGGATAACTAGGATGGGATTTCCAGTTCTCATACCTTGCCAAGAGTCTTTATAATTATTAATTTATTTTTTTGTCATTTAAATTACTTGTTCTCTATTTCAAAAACCCAAAAATATACATTTATTTTCCATAACCAATAATAAATCATACTTCCCTGCGATTCCTTGAGATACGACTTGAGGTTTAAATACTTCGGTTATAAATTTTATTGGGTTTTGTTACTTATGACAACCAAACTTTTGTACGAAAGGATTCTCTATTGGTTTAGAAACTATACTTGCAACGCGATTAATTTTATAAATTTCTTTACCGGCAGAAAGTTCGGATCGTCACTGGGTATCACTCTTCCTTTTACCAATTTTGAGACGGAGATCCTCTGGTCTTATAACGTAGCCCCTTCCCAGCTTCACCCTAATTCTTGGGCATTTTTGGAGATTTTCCAGCTCCTTTGTCGGGAGTTGGATGTTCGACCTTCTGTTAGCATTTTCCTTTATTTGTTCGTCTTGACCAAGCATGGGTCGCAGAAGGGGAAGGCTTCTTGGGTCTCCTTCCGTGCTGTTCATGGTAAGAACGTCTTTTCTAATTTTGATGAGTCCTTTCATGACTTTAAGAACTATTACTTTAAGGTTCAGGCAGTGGAGGATGTCCGACCTTTTTTCTTGGATGAGAGCGATGAACCTTCCTTTCCCCTTTTTTGGCAAGAGAACCTTGTAGTGACAAAATATAGTATAGATAGCTTAGATGAGGTCAAACAAGCTTTTGTTGGTGTTTTGGAAGAGTGCTGGGATCGAGCTCCTCATTTAGACACGAAGAGATTCTTAGGGGACCCCAATCTTCTCCGGTTCGAGTTATGTAGTTTCCGACCTCTGGATTTTCTGATTATGTTGATGCTATATGTTTGTGATCATAACTCATGTATTTGTGAATCTTTTCTCTTTTCAGACATGGCTTCGAAATCTTCCTCTATGAGATTCCTGCGTAACACGAAAAATTCGATTACCGCCCACAATCTCCAGAGCCAAGAGACTGAGGACTCCTCTTCCCGACCTCCTCCTAAGAAACCGAGTTCTGGTTTGCCCTTTCAAAGGAAAGTCATTCCGATTCCCCATGTTTATTTAGTCTCTCCTGATACGCTGTTAGAGAGTTCGGGCGTGCCGTTGTCCCTGTCTCCATCCGAGCCAACCCCTAAGAGGCAGAAGACCACTAGGGAGTTGAGTATTAATCATAAGGACTTCAACGGCTTTGCTTGGAGCGAGAAGCATATCCTGTCTAACAGTCAGATATCAATGGATGATGTGTCTATTTTGAACCACCTCCTGCATATGACACGTAACTGCATTCATATGGTAGGGGTGAATACTGCTTTGGCAAAAGAGCTGAAAAGGTCTCCTCTTCACGCTTCTCAGGCCTTTTTGAACTCTACTCGAGCTAATGTGGAGAGGTTGAATGGGTTGAAGGCCGAGTTGGAGGAGAAAAATGCTAAGTTGGAGTCGGACTTGGAGATGGCCCGTTCTCGAGCAGCCAAGGCGGAGGAGATGAAGGAAAAGGCCAAGGAGAGTTATTCTCGGGTTTACGGGGAGTTGATCGATATGCCTGAGGATATGAAGGCAGCCCAGGATGATTATGCCGAGCTTCAGGAGCATGTGGTTGGGGGTGTGGCTGAAATGTATGAGAATTAAAGGCCCAAGTTCCTGTCCTAACCCCCGACCTTGACCTTTCTTTGTTTAGTATTGACAATGTCATTGTGGACGGGAAGATTGTTCCAGCCCCGGACGAGGATGAGAAGGTGCCCATGTCCGACCCTAAGGCTGGTTAGGCTCTGATGAGCGGATAATTTATACGCTTTTTGGCATTGTTTTTAGTATGTTTTTAGTAGAATCTAGTTACTTTTAGGGATGCTTTTATTAGTTTTTATGTTAAATTCACATTTCTGGACTTTACTATGAGTTTGTGTGTTTTTCTGTGATTTCAGGTATTTTCTGGCTGAAATTGAGGGACTTGAGCAAAAATCAGACTCAGAGGTTGAAGAAGGACTGCTGATGCTGTTGGATTCTGACCTCCCTGCACTCAAAGTAGATTTTATGGAGCTATAGAACTCAAAATGGTGCGTTTCCAATTGCGTTGGAAAGTAGACATCCAGGGCTTTCCAGCAATGTATAATAGTCCATACTTTGGCCGAGTTTAGATGACGTAAAAGGGCGTTGAACGCCAGTTCTACGCTGCTGTCTGGAGTTAAACGCCAGAAACAAGTCACAAACCAGAGTTGAATGCCAGAAATACGTTACAACCTGGCATTCAACTCCAGAAAGAGCCTCTACACATGTAACATTCAAGCTCAGCCCAAGCACACACCAAGTGGGCCCCGGAAGTGGATTTATGCATCAATTACTTACTTCTGTAAACCCTAGTAACTAGTTTAGTATAAATAGGACTGTTTACTATTGTATTAGACATCCTGGATTGTATTTTTGATCCTGTGATCACGTTTTGGGGGCTGGCCATTCGGCCATGTCTGAACCTTTCACTTATGTATTTTCAACGGTAGAGTTTCTACACTCCATAGATTAAGGTGTGGAGCTCTGCTGTTCCTCATGAATTAATGCAAAGTACTACTGTTTTCTATTCAATTCAACTTATTCCGCTTCTAAGATATTCATTCGCACTTCAACATGAATGTGATGAACGTGACAATCATCATCATTCCCTATGAACGCGTGCCTGACAACCACTTCCGTTCTACCTTAGATTGAATGAGTATCTCTTAGATCTCTTAATCAGAATCTTCGTGGTGTAAGCTAGATTGATGGCGGCATTCATGAGAATCCGGAAAGTCTAAACCTTGTCTGTGGTATTCCGAGTAGGATTCAGGGATTGAATGACTGTGACGAGCTTCAAACTCGCGAGTGCTGGGCGTAGTGACAGACGCAAAAGGAGGGTGAATCCTATTCCAGTATGATCGAGAACCTCAGATGATTAGCCGTGCTGTGACAGAGCATTTGGACCATTTTCACAAGAGGATGGGATGTAGCCATTGACAACGGTGATGTCCTTAAATAAAGCCAGCCATGGAAAGGAGTAAGATTTATTGGATGAAGACAGCAGGAAAGCAGATGTTCAGAGGAACGAATGCATCTCTATACGCTTATCTGAAATTCTAACTAATGAATTACATAAGTATTTCTATCCTTATTTTCTATTTATTATTAATATTCGAAAACTCCATAACTATTTGATATCCGTCTGACTGAGATTTACAAGGTGACCATAGCTTGCTTCATACCAACAATCTCCATGGGATCGACCCTTACTCACGTAAGGTTTATTACTTGGACGACCCAGTGCACTTGCTGGTTAGTTGTATCGAAGTTGTGAATGAAAAACGATTTATTAAGACGTGCGTACAGAGTTCCTGGCGCCGTTGTCTGAGATCACAATTTCGTGCACCAGGCTCCTTCTGCGTCCGAGGTCCGAGCTAAGCCTTAGCCTGAGGTCGTCAACATGGAAGCTTCCCCTTCATCTCCTGAGATCATCGAGGTTGTTTCGGTTACTGTTCTTCCCCCCTCTCCCCCTGCCAAGGATGCTGTGACGGGCGAGAACCTCAACCCCGTTTGATTTTCCTTTAGTTTATCTTTTCGGAATGTCCCGACTTGTGGGTCTTTTGACACTTTAATTTTGTAATAGTTGGTGTTCGATTTGAACTCTTTATTATCGACTATCATTTGCAACTTTTGTAAATAGTGCTTGATTTAAACCTTTTTGCTTTTTAAGACGTAGCTAGGTTTTTGTTTTTTGTTTATTAAGTCGTTGAATTTCTGTTCCTACCCTGGGTCGAGCTGTACAACCCGGGCTGATTGGAGACAAGTCGACCGGCTTCTTCAGGTCGAGGTTACCCGACCTCTTTTGAAAGAGCTTGGCCAAATCGCCAGAAGAGCCCAAAGAGGGCCCAAATGAAGGAACCCAGCCCAAATCTAAAGGCAATTAAAGCCTAGAAAGATAAAGGCGGTTCCCCTTAAAGATAAGATGACCCCACTCAAAGATAAGATAAGATAACTATCTTATCTCCAGAAAAGGTCACTCCACACCATTATAAATACACTGGAGCACCCAGGTATAACTCATACTCTGATTCTACTAAAAACCTGCCTAAAGCACGTGCTAACTTAAGCATCGGAGTCTCTTGCAGGTACCACCACCCACCGGTGACGAAGAATCAGTATCATCACCAAATCCAACAAGTCGGATACGTCAGCTCCGACCACCAACTCAGATCTCGTCCGGGATCGACCTACAGTTTCAGGTAACCCTCGGAACATTGGCGCCGTTGCGGGGGACCTGGAAGTCATCCCATCATCATGGCGGACAACCTTGACAACGATCACGACTCTGATCTAGAGAATAGGATGCCGCACAAAAACACGGACACCACACCAAAAGATACACCTCAACCAAATAAAGACAAAAACTCACCAAGTACAGAAATTGCGGAGGCACTACAAGCTCAAGACCGCCTTAAACAACTCGAAAAAGAAGCCGAGCATCAACGAGAGGCCGAGAAGGATCTTCGAAGGGAACCAAGGCGACACCAAGAGTTAGAGGACAAGCTCCTAAAACTCGAAGCCAATCTCAAAACTAAGACTACTCGATCCAGTCATGAAGATAGCCCCCACAAAGATCAAGACCCATTCACCAAAGAGATCATGAAAGCCAAAGTCCCAAAGGACTTCAAAGCCCCCGACATGACCCCATACGATGGCACATCAGACCCAAGCCATCATGTCAGCAATTTCAGAAGTAGAATGTATCTCACCGACGCCTCGGACGTGATTTGTTGTAAAGCCTTCTCGACCACCCTAACAAAGACAGCAATTAAGTGGTTCGACACTCTGCCTCCCAGATCGATCACAAATTTTGATGACTTAGCCAAAAAGTTTCTTGCTAGATTCTCCATCTAGAAGGACAAAGCCAAACACGCTCCGAGCCTATTAGGAATCAAACAAGGAGATCGGGAAAGTCTTCGAAACTACATGGAAAGATTCAACAAAGCATGCTTGGACATACAAAGTCTACCAACAGAAGCAGCCATCATGGGTCTCATTAATGGACTACAAGAAGGACCTTTTAGTTACTCCATATAAAAAAAGCATCCAACATCTTTAAATGAAGTGCAAGAACGGGCAGAGAAGTATATCATCATGGAGGAAAACTCTCGACTAGGAGAGACTTCAAAATCTGGATTCTCCTACTCCTCTCGAGATAAGGATAAAGAGTCCAAGAAAAAAGAAAATCAACATGGAGAGAAGCTCAAAAAATACCACAATTACACCCCTTTTCGGGTGTCTCTTGTGGATGTTTACAGAGAAGTGTGCCACACCGAGAAGATCCCGCCACCTCGCCCAATCAAAAGAAAAAAATGCGGAGGAAATCGAACAGAATACTGTGAATACCACCGAATCTATGGACATCCTACCAACGTATACTTCGACTTAAAAATGTCATAGAAAAACTGGTAAGAGAGGGACGACTAGATCGATACTTAGCCAACAAATCGGATGAGCCCAGAAAGAGAAGAAGGGACAAAGAGGTCGGACGAACTGAACGACCACCCCACACCCCGAAAAGGCACGTTCATATGATAAACGGAGGATTCGCAGGCGGCGGGATCTCAAAATTATCTCGCAAAAGGCACCTTAAAGAAGTATATCACGTTGGAGAATGAGAAGAATCATCCGACCTCCCTACTATTACTTTTACCCAAGAAAACACAGCAGGCATCATCCCGGGACATGACGATCCCATGGTTATTACTATCATATTGGCCAAAGCTAATCTCCACCGCACACTGGTAGACCAAGGAAGCTCGGTGGATATCTTGTTTAAATCTGCCTTCGACAAACTTGGCCTACAAGAAAAAGAGGTCAGAGCATATCTGAACATATTGTTTGGACTAGGAGACACTCCAATCCAACCACTTGGATATATCTCGCTACACACAACTTTCGGAAAGGGAACCTGATCAAGGACACTCAATATAGACTACATCGTAGTCGACGTAAGCTCAGCCTACAACGCCCTGATAGGTCGGACAACACTGAATCAGCTCGCCGCAGTAGTTTCGACTCCACATCTATGCATGAAATTTCCAACTCCAGAGGGGATCGCTACGATAACAGGAGACCAGAAAATAGCGCGATGCTGTTACAACGAAAGTCTGAACCTCAGGGGCAAAAGAGAAGAAATCCACACCATCGAGCTCGGTGGAGTTCGAGGTCGGGAAGAACTTCGTCCACAACCTGAGGGCGAGATAGAAAAAGTCCAGATCAGAGATTGATAAACCCCATTTTTAGGGTTTATCCTGTGCTTAATCTAGTGGATTTTATCCATTATTCTCATACTTATTCATACAATTTGCATGTTTTACGTTTTCCTTCCTGATTTTGTGCTATGATTGAAAACATGCTTCTTTGGCCTTATATTTGCTAATATTAATCCTCTATTATTACCATTCGATGCCATGATATGTGTGTTAAGTGATTTCAGGGTTTACAGGGCAGGAATGGCTCAGAGGATGGAAAGGAAGCATGCAAAAGTGGAAGGAATACAAGAAGCTGAAGGAATTGCTAAAGCTGTCCAGCCTGACCTCTTCGCACTCAAACAATTATAACTTGAGCTACAGAGGTCCAAATGAGGCGGTTTTAGTTGCGTTGAAAAGACCAGAGCTTCACAAGGATATATAATTTGCCATATCTGCCCTGAAGATAGGCGCCACGAATGCGTGGATCACGCGCACGCGTGACCTGGCAAAAATCCAATCCACGCTCACGCGTGGACGACGCTCACGCGTTACTTTGCCGCGTGCTGGACTTATCAGAAATCGCCCCGGCAACTTTTGGGCTATTCTTGACCCAGTTTTCGGCCCAGAAAACACAGATTAGAGGCTATAAAGTGGGGGAATCAATTCATTCATTCATACAACTTTCATATTCACAATTTTAAGTTTTAGATGTAGTTTCTAGAGAGAAAGGCTCTCTCCTCTCTCTTAGGATTTAGGATTAGGATTTCTCTTAGATTTTAGGATTAGGATTCCTTCGTTTTCTCCAATTCCAGGTTCAATGTTCCTTTAACTTATGTTTCTCTTCTACTTTTATTTATTCTAATGCTTTTACTTGTTAATTACTTATGTTGCCAAATTGGCTTATGAACCTTCCAATGTTAGATTTGAATTTATGTTTAAATGCAATTTGAGGTATTTCAGATTTATGATTATTTTCTTCCATTTATGATATAAATAATTTAGCTTTTTCCCTTTTTGCTTTGGTTGAGTAATTGGTGACACTTGAGTTATCAAACTCAGCTGTTGATTGAAAATTGGAATTTGCTGATTGATTTGGATTCCTCTAAAGCTAGTCTTTCCATAGGAGTTGACTAGGACTTGAGGAATCAAGTTGATTAGTCCACTCGACTTTCCTTTATTTAGTAAGGGTTAACTAAGTGGGAGCAATAACAATTCTCATCACACCTGATAAGGATAACTAGGATGGGATTTCCAGTTCTCATACCTTGCCAAGAGTTTTTCTAGTATTAATTTACTTCCTTGCCAATTTATTTTCCTATTCCCTATTTCAAAAACCCAAAAAGATACTTTTTTCATAACCAATAATAAATCATACTTCCCTACAATTCCTTGAGAGACAACCTGAGGTTTAAATACTTCGGTTATAAATTTTATTGGGTTTGCTTAAGTGACAACCAAAGTTTTTGTACAAAAGGATTCTCTGTTGGTTTAGAAGCTATACCTACAACGTGATTATTTTTATAAAATTCTTTACTGGCCAGAATCTAATCGTTAGAGATGCCCTAGACAAAACAACAAATATTGGGGCAACCTTAAATGGAGATGTAAAGGAGCCTCTGATTCAGTTTTTAAGGGATAATGCCGACCTCTACGAATGGAAGACAGCAGACATGCCGGGAATAGACCCCAAACTAATGTGCCACAAGCTGGCAGTATACCCAGGATCTCAGCCAGTACAATAGAAACGTAGAAAACTCGAACCTGAAAGATCCCAAGCTGTGGAAGAACAGGTACGAACTTCACTGGAGGCAGGATTCATAAGAGAAGTCAAATACCCGCTATGGCTAGCTAATGTTGTCTTGGTGAAAAAATCAAATGGGAAGTGACGGATGTGCACCGACTACACCGATCTCAACAAAGCCTGCCCAAAAGATCCCTATCCACTCCCAAATATCGACACTCTAGTGGATGCCTCCTCCGGATACAAGTACCTCTCGTTCATGGACGCTTATTCAGGATACAATCAAATCCCAATGTATCCACCTGATCAAGAAAAGACCTCATTCCTAACCCCAAAAGCAAACTACTGTTATGTGGTCATGCCATTTAGACTAAAAAATGCAGGAGCTACCTACCAAAGATTAATGAACAAAGTCTTCACAGACCATATCGGGGAACTCATGGAGGTATATGTGGATGACATGTTGGTAAAAACACAAAGTGAGGAGTCATTACTGGCCGACCTCGCCCAAGTCTTCGGTACCATAAGAAGGCATGGCATGCGACTTAACCCTGCAAAATGTACCTTTGCAGTAGAAGCTGGCAAATTCCTGGGTTTCATGTTAACACAACGAGGAATTGAGGCAAACCCGGATAAATGCCGGGCCATATTGGACATGAAGAGTCCGACCTGCGTCAAAGAGGTACAACAACTCAATGAAAGACTGGCAGCCTTGTCCAGATTTCTGGCTAGATTGGCCATAAGATCTCTCCCCTTCCATGCCACCTTAAGGAAAGGAAAGAGGTTTGAATGGACAACGGAGTGCGAGGCTTTTCAGGATTTCAAAAGGTTCCTGGGACAACCATATATTCTAACTCGACCATGGGAAGGAGAACCACTTGTATTATACCTCGCAGTAGGAAATCGGGCAATAGCCTCAGCACTAGTCAGAGAGGACAAAAGTGGACAACAACCCATCTACTTCATCAGCAAAGCCCTACAAGGGTCCGAACTGAACTACCAAAAAATAGAAAAGTTTGCCTATGCTCTCATACTAACCTCTCGACGACTCCGTCCATATTTTCAAGCTCACACCATCAAGGTCTGGACCAACCAGCCCATAAAAGGCATTCTATAGAAGACAGACTTAGCTGGAAGAATCCTGCAGTGGGCAATCGAGCTATCCGAGTTTGATCTTCGTTATGAAGCTCGAATGGCAATCAAGTCTCAATATTTGGCTGACTTCATTGCTGAGTACACTGACACCCCTGAAATTCCTACAAAATGGAATCTTTTTGTAGACGGCTCTTCAAACAAAACTAGGAGTGGTGTAGGTGTGATAATAGAAAGTGATCAGGGAAACCAAATCGAACTCTCCCTAAAATTTGAGTTCCCTGCATCAAACAACCAGGCCAAATACGAAGCATTGCTAGCTGGTTTGAGGCTAGCTAAGGAGGTTGGAGTTCAAAAGCTTATCATCTTCAGCGATTCGCAAGTCGTCACCTCACAAATAGAAGGGAGCTACCAAGCTAAGGACTCTATCATGAAAAAATACCTGGACAAAACCAGGGAACAGCTCGGACAGCTCGGGGAGTATGAGGTCCGCTACAGACCTCGAGAACAGAATGACCGAGCTGATGCACTCTCAAAATTAGCCAGTACCAAACCAGGGGGCAATAATAGAAGTCTCATCCAGGAAGTACTGCAAAGCCCATCAATCTCGGGGGAAGAAAAGGTCCTAGCCATATCAGGACAAGATCCTGGATGGATGACACCCATAATCAACTACCTCAAGTCGGAGACACTCCCTACAGATAAGAAGGAGGCAAGGAGACTAAGACAAGAAGAACAATACTACACCATCATAAACAACATCCTATACAAGAGAGAGATTTCAACACCCCTATTAAAATTTGTGCCGACCTCTAACACAAAAGAGGTCTTGGAAGAGAAACACAGTGGCATATGTGGCAACCATCTCGGAGCACGAGCTCTCACCAAAAAAGTACTCCGAGCCGAATTCTTTTGGCCGACGTTACAAAAAGAAGCCAATGATTTCGTTAAGACATGCCCACCATATCAGAAACATGCCAACTTCCACATCGCCCCATCAGAGGAACTCATCAGCATAACATCACCTTGGCCATTTGCAAAATGGGGACTCGACCTCCTCAGACCCTTCTCCCAAGGATCGGGACAGGTCAAGTTCCTCATCGTAGGGGTAGATTATTTCACAAAGTGGATTGAGGCAGAGCCCCTAGCTAATGCCACAGCTCAGAGAAGTCGGAAATTCTTATACAGAAACATTATCACAAGATTTGGGGTTTTCCATTCCATCACCACAGACAATGGCACACAATTCACAGATGCGGGTTTTAGGAAGTTGGTGGCTGACTTGAAAATAAAACACTAATTCACATCCGTAGAACACCCCTAGGCTAATGGACAAGCAGAAGCTGCCAATAAAGTCATACTAGCCGGGTTAAAACGGAGACTATAGGATGCAAAAGGAGCATGGGCTGAAGAGCTCCCACAAGTCTTATGGGCATATCGGACAACCCCACACTCTACAACTGGGGAATCACCCTTTCGATTGGCTTATGGAGTGGAGGCAATGATCCCAGTAGAGGTCGAGGAAGGATCCCCCAGAATGATCCACTACAACGAAGAGGTCAACTCCCAAAATCAAAGGAAAGAGCTCGACCTACTTCCAGAAATCCGAGAGAGAGCTCGGATCAGGGAGGAACCTTTAAAACATCGAATGGCCTCCAAATACAACCAGAAAGTATTTCGGCGAAGTTTCGCCAATAACGATCTCATCCTAATCCGAAATAACATCGGAACAGGTCGACCAGGAGAAGGAAAGTTAGCAGCTAACTGGAAAGGACCCTACCGAGTCACAGAGGTACTGGGAAAAGGGTACTACAGGGTGTCCGAACTTGAAGGGCGAGAGCTACCAAGGTCATGGCACGCCTGCAACCTAAGAAGGTATTACAGTTAGGAGCTAATAAAAAGATCTTAGGACAAGGTGCACTCTTTTTCCTAAAAAGGTTTTTTAACGAGGTGCCAAACCAAGATCTGCAAAATTACCTGACTTAAAAGGGTAAGCACCCACATGTATATATTTTTTGGAAAATGTCTATTTTTCTATTTGAATAAAACTTTTCAGATTCTCTACAAAATCCTACTATCAAGACGCATTAATCTGAACGCAAAAAATTCATCGCCCGATTATAAAGCTACAGGTCAGCAAGGTGAAAACCAAATTCACCACTCGATCACGATGAAAATCAAATTCATCGCCCGACTTCGACAAGATCGGCCAAGTGAGAATCAAACTCACCGCCCGATTTCTACAAAATCGGCAAGATGAAAAAGCGATAAAAACAGATCAATGCAAGAAGTTATAAAAAGTAACCCATTAAAATAGATTACTAAAAATAACTTGGGACGGACCGACATGAAGAAGTCGGACCAATCGACCAAAGCGACAAAAAGTTATGAAAAGCGATCCATAGAAAGAGGCTTGACGAGGTCTGAGAAAAAATGGATTGCTAAAAATAACTTAGGATGAACCGACATAAAAGAAGTCAGACCAGACTAATTAAAGTGACACAAGTTATAAAAAAAGTAATCCATAGAAAAGAGGCATGACCAGCTCTAAAAATGGAGTACTAGAAATAACTTAGAAGGGACCGACATGAAGAAGTCGGCCCAAGCCGATTAAAGCTACAAAGTTATAAAAAGTAATCCATAAAAAGAAACCCAGTGAGGTCCAACTAAAAATAGATTACTAAAAATAACTCGAAAAGGACCGACGTGAAAAAATCGGACCAATCAGATTAAAGCGACAAGTAAATCCGTAAAAAGAGACCCCGATAGGCTCAATTAAAAATGGATTACTAGAAATAACTCGACGAAAGAAGTTGACCAATAGAAGGCATGCGCTAGAAGGAACACAACTCGACCCAAAGAAGGCCACGACCTCACCAAAATCAATTCACAAAGTGTTCTATGAGAATACTAAAAAGAATAGTCGAACAAAGCTAGCCTCAAAAGGTCACTTTGACCAAAGCAGGAAATAAACAAACACAAAAGAGGTCGGACAGCAAGACCCCAACGCTCTAAAAATTCCTGAAAATGCCGAAAAGCTACGAACAAACATATCAAGAAGAAAAGCTACTATAGTAAAGGCTCAGAAGGTCACCCGAAAGACGACCCCAAGAGTTCAAAAGCATTTGTTTTCCTAAATAAAGTTGCTAAGAAAAGCAACTAAAATGTCAAAGTCAAACAACTACGAGCTACAGAGACTAGAGTTCAAAGACCCACAAGCCGGGTTATAAAAGATACAAAAACAAAACAGAAACTACAAAGGATGCAAAGACTCCCCAGTGGCGGCATCTCGAGGTGAAGGAGGATGAGTCGCAAGCGGGACGGCATCAACGGTTCTATCCAGCCGGTTCAGGATCTGAACATCAGGATCCGACTCGGGATGGTTGACCTCAGCTGCAGGAGATGGAGAAGTCGGGGCAACAGAAGCTTTGACTGTTGGCGCAGGAGGAGGGATTACGTCGTCATCATCTTCATCTGGGGCAGGGACGATCTTACCATTCTCCACAATATTGTCCAAACTGAAGAGAGCCAGGTCGAGCTCGAGAGCGAGAACTCGGAACTGAGCCTTCAAATTCTCATAAGCAGTAGTCACACTGCCCATGAGATGGCCCGGAAGCTCGGTATAATCAGCCTGAGCAGATTCCAACCTCTCCCTGACCTCAATCAGCTCACCATAAGTCTGGACATAGCTCTCCTTATGCTGCTGCACCATCTCCTCAGCCAAATTTGCAGAAGCCACCGCAGTAGTAGCCCGATTCTTCTTATTCTCCAAATCTTTCTCCAGCTTGACCACCTTTACCTCAAGTTCCTCCTTCAAACCTTTGATCCTATCGTACTCCAACTTGGCCTCGTCCATAAAAGCCTTTGTCGCATGAACCAGAGCATCCTGGGCAGTTTGGAATAAGGCTGCTCCCATGTGCGCCATCTTAATGCTACTTCGGGTAATGAAGTCCAGATGGTGGAGAATGGATACATCATCCGTAGGAATAACACTATAAGGAGCAATTTGATGATCGACAAAACCCACAGCATCAAAATCTGGGGCATCCAAATCAAAGGGTTTAACAGCTCTCTGTCTTTTTGGAGGAGGGCCAGTAGTGGGAGAAGAGGTAGCACCAGAAGTTGATCGGGGAGGATCAGCCAAATAGACCTGAGGAGTAGGGATAACCTTCCTTGGCCCAGGACCGCTGGAGGACGGTTTCTTAGGGGGAACCTGAGAAGAACCTTCCCCCACAGCCTGGGCCGAGATGTTCTGAGCCGCGGTTGCTTTCCTTGCCTTCTTAAAGGCCTTCATAGAGTCTGTATTCTTCAACATCTCTGAAAGGGAAATCAGCAAAATCAAAGTCACAAAAAAGAAAGGTACAGGTCGACAAAACAAACAAATAAACAAAGAAGAACTCAAAAGAAATTGGCAAACTACCCAGTTCAACTCGGAGAAGTGAGGGGTTCCCTAAAAACTTCTTTGTGTCGAGATGGGGAGGCTGCCCCCAATTCTCCTCCAGCACATTCACAAAGGCCTGCTCGATCTCATCTAGCATCTCCCACGAATACCTAGATACTACAACATTCTTCTGCCAGCATAAAGGGAAGGCACATTCATTATTCGACTCTAAGAAAAAAGGCCGAGCTCCCTCAACAGCTCGGACCTTGAAATAATAGTTCTTAAAATCCCTAAAGGACTCATCATACATAGAAAACACTTTCTTTCCTTGGGCAGATCAGAAAGAAACCCACGAAGCCTTCTTTTTTGTAGAAATCCCAGGCTTAGTCAAAACAAAGAGGTAAAGAAAGGGAGTTTGAGAAGGCTTGACATCAAATTCTTAACACAACAACTGAAAGATCTTAATGAAGCCCCATGAATTCGGATGAAGCTGGGAGGGAGCTATATTACACGACCACAACAAATCTATCTCGAAGGAGGTAAAGGGAAGGGTAATGTTCATTTGGCTAAAAAAGTAGTCATAAGCAAAAAAGAAGGGGCGTTCCCCCTGGGTCAAAGAAGGAAAACAAACCCTCTCATCGAGGTCAGGCGCTACCAACTCGTAGTTCTTCTCCTGATCTCTACTACTACAAATCCTGTGATGTTTCCTAAGCTGCACGCAGTATTCAGAATTAACCACCGAAACGCACATCAAGACGAGGGAGTCCAGCCAGTCAGACATGCCCTCAGGGACTTTAGAGGACGTCTCGATAATATTTTTGCGAGAAGACATGGGTCAACTAGTCCTACAAAAAGAAAAAAGAAAAACAGGTTACTAACCAAACAAACTCGGGCAAATAGGGGAGCAGCTCGGACAAATATGGAAGGTAACTCAAGCAATAACATGGAGGCAACAAGGGTTTAGGGTTTAAGGTCCAAGGGTTTAGGGTTTAAGGTCCAAGGGCACCCTTTGGAGGCAACAAGAAAGTAAGAGCCCACGAGAAAAAGGAAAATCTACAGTCTATAACCTGAAATCTCTCAAACAAGAAAACAAACCTCCTTTGACAGCGACACTCCACAAGAAAGTCACAAATTCACAACAAAGTCTTCAAAAGCTACGACCTTTTTACAGACTATCAACAAAAGGATTTTTTGTCAAATATAAAAGAAATCACCCAGGCCATACAAGACAAGCAAACCATCAAACATCAAATAGACCCTGCAAGAAATCATCAAAGATTCAACCTTTTTTAAATCAACAGTTCACTACTTCAAGCTTCAAACAGAAAAAGATCGAAAAATCCTTTTCAGACAAAATGGCGACTCATGCAAATCGAGAAAACCCTCAGAGCACATAGTATAGCGGTAAATCAGACGCAAACAAACACAGAGAAAGATGTAAACCTTCTATGAATTCAAACAATATCAAAACTTCTTAAAGCCAAAAACAACATAAGCAGAAATAGCGTGAAAAGCAAAAAAGAGAGGAAAAAACAGACCAACCTGCAGTGGAGGAGGAACGATAACCGATCGAAGATGGAAGTAATGGCTAGAACAAAAGCCAACAAGCACCCTTTCGAGGAAAGAAAAAGGAGCACGAAGGTCTAAGAGAAGGAGGAAGTTACGATAAAAGGTGAAGAAGGGAGAAACTGAAAATTCAAAAATGAAATAAGAAAGAGGGAAGAAGGTGAAAAGGAATTAATGAGCCCTTAAAAGCCTTCACACATTCCCTAGGAAAGCGCAACGCACGATGCAGTTAAAAGAAGTGAGAAAACGGTCCGCATTCAAGCTACTAAATGAAGACTCTACGGCAAAATCGACAAAATGCTCGAGCTCGACTTTTCCAAAAGAAGGGGTCAAACTCTAGCAAAAACATGACCTCAAAAGAAAGACCGAGCTCAAGCAAGGGCACTGTTCCTGCCTTGGGTCGAGCTGTACGACTCGAGCTGATTGGAGACAAGTCGACCGACCTCTTCAGGTCGGGGTTACCCGACCTCTTCTGAAAGAGCTCGGCCAAATCGCCAGAAGAGCCCAAAGAGGGCCCAAATGAAGGAACCCAGCCCAAATCTAAAGGCAATTAAAGCCTAGAAAGATAAAGGCGGTTCCCCTTAAAGATAAGATGACCCCACTCAAAGATAAGATAAGATAACTATCTTACACCATTATAAATACACTGGAGCACCCAAGTATAACTCATACTCTGATTCTACTAAAAACCTGCCTAAAGCACGTGCTAACTTAAGCATCGGAGTCTCTTGCAGTTACTACCACCCACCGGTGACGAAGGATCAATATCATCACAAAATCCAACAAGTTGGACACGTCAGCTCCAACCACCAACTCAGATCTCGTCCGGGATCGACCTACAGTTTCAGGTAACCCTCGGAACAATTTCCTTTCATAGGTCCGACCTCAAGTGGTTGGCCTTTAGTAAGTTAATTTTACTGCTTGTTTTTCATCCGATCTCATTGATATTGCTTTATACGAGCTATTTATTTAACTTCTTACATTAATTTAGACCTCGTCGCTTTATCTTGTCGACCTTCTTTAGGTCCGACAATGATTTTTGCAGTTTGTCAAGCTTAAATTAATGCGTCTTCAGACAGGAAACTTTTTAAAGGAGTAGAGATGGAAAAAATAAGATAGGTCTTTTATTAGAAGGTAGAGAGCTTCTTTACAGGAATCTGGGGGTTGGGTACCGCTAGCCCTTGTGCTGGTGCCTCATTAAAAATCCTAAAATGGGAAAGAAGAGTACACCTTCACATGAGGTTCGCTTTCTAACTATACTACCTTCTTAGGTTACATGCGTGCCAAGACCTCGTGAGCTCCTACCCCTTGGAGGTCGGACACTTTGTAGTAACCTTTGCCTAGGACCTCTGTTATCTTGTAAGGTCCTTTCCAATTAGCGGCCAACTTTCATTCCCCCGACTTTTGCACCCTAATTCATTCCAGATTAGGATGAGGTTGTTGGTGCTGAAGTTCCTTTTGACCACCTTTTAGTTGTATCTTAGAGCCATCCTTTGCTTTAGAGCTTCCTCCCTAATCCGAGCTCTTTCTCGAACTTCTGTGAGGAAGTTGAGCTCATCTTTTTGTGCCTGGGTGTTGGCTCCTTCATTATATTACCTTAGGTGATTCTTCGGTAACTTCTATTGGAATCATGGCCTCCATTCCTTAAGCAAGTTGGAAAGGTGATTCCCCTATCGTGGAGTGTGTGGGGTAGTCTAGTATGCCCATAAGACTTAAGGGAGCTCGTCAGCCCAAGCTCCCTTGGCATCTTGTAGTCGGCACTTCAATCTGGCCAATATGACTTTGTTGGCTGCTTTAGCCTGTCCATTAGCCTGAGGGTGTTCTACTGAAGTGAATTGGCGTTTGATTTTTAAGTCGGCCACCAGGTTTCGGAAGGTGGAGTTAGTGAATTGGGTTCTGTTGTCCATGGTGATGGAGTGGGAGACTCCGAACCTTGTGACAATATTCTTGTACAGGAATTTTTGACTTCTTTGGGCAATGATGGTTGCTAGGGGTTTCGCCTCGATACATTTAGTGAAATAGTCAATCCCTACTATGAGGTATTTGACTTATCCTGGGGCTTGTGGGAATGATCCGAGTAGATCGAGACCCTCCATTTCGCAAATGGCCATGGTGAGGTTATACTAATTAGCTCCTCGGGCGGAGCGACATGAAAGTTGGCGTGTTTTTGACGAGGTGGGCACCTTTTGACGAACTCGATCGCTTCCCTCTGTGAGGTTGGCCAAAGAAATCGGCTCAAATCACCTTTTTAGCTAGTGACCGAGCTATCAGGTGGTTGCCGCAGATGTCACTGTGTACCTCCTCCAATACTTCTTTTGTGTTAGGGGTTGGTACATATTTTAAGAGAGGTGTTGAGATTCCTCATTTGTATAAAACATTATGGACTAGCGTATAGTTTTGTGCCTCTTTGATAAGTCTTCTAGCTTCCTTTTCGTTCTCGGGCAATGTGTCAAATTTGAGGTAATTGACTATGGGGTCATCCACCCTAAATTTTGATTGGATATGGCTAACGCCTCTGGTTCTGAATTGTCCTCCTCTTTCAAGATTGATGGTGTTTGTAAGGTTTCTTAGACGAGACTCTTGTTGTTGCTCCTTGACTTGGTGCTAGCTAATTTTGAGAGGGTATCAGCCCAGGAGTTGAATTCCCAATTTATGTGCTTAATGTCGCTCTTTTCGAAGTACGCCAGTTATTCTCAGGTTATTTCTAAATACTTGTTCATGGTGGGGTCTTTGGCTTGGTAGGTTCTGTTGATTTGGGAGGTGATTACCTGTGAATCGTTGAACACTACTAGCTTTTCAGCTCCCACTTCTTTAGCCAGCTTCAGGCCAGCGAGTAAGGTTTCATACTCTGCTTGGTTGTTGGAGGCAGGAAAGTCGAACCTTAAGGATAACTCTATCTAAGTTCCTGGGTCACTTTCTAGAATGACGCCAGCCCTACTTCCCGCTTTGTTTGATGACCCGTCTACGTATAGGCTCTGTGTGGTCGGGTCTCCTGGGCTTTCAGTGTATTCAACAATAAAGTTAGCAAGGTATTACGACTTGATTGCTATCCGAGTCTCATATTTTAGGTCGAACTCAGACAGCTCCACTACCCATTGTAACATCTGACCTGCTAAGTTTGTCTTTTGCAGGATGTGCTTCATTAGCTGGTTGGTGAGGATTTTGATGGTGTATGCCTGAAAGTGGGGTCAGAGCCTCCGAGATGTAAGGATGAGGGCATAAGAAAACTTTTCTATCTTTTGGTAGTTTAGCTCTGCCACCTGTAAGGCTTTGCTGATGAAATAGAAAAGTTGTTGTCCCTTATCTTCTTCTCGTACCAGGGCTAAGGCTATGGCCTGACTTGCTACTGCAAGGTATAGGACGAGCTCTTCCCCTTTTATAGGTCAGGCAAGAATAGGTGGTTATCCCAGGAAGGCTTTGAAGTCTTGGAAGGCTTATTCACATTCTGGAATCCACTCAAATTGCTTGTCCTTCCTTAAGATGGAGTAGAGGGGAAGTGATTTCAGGGCTGATCCTGCTAGGAACCTAGACAGAGCTGCTAATCTACCGTTTAGCTGCTGGACTTCTTTGACACAGGTCAGGATCTTCATGTTGAGAATGGCTTGGCATTTGTCTGGGTTTGCCTCGATGTCCCTTTGGGTGAGCATGAAGCCTAAGAACTTCCCGGCTTCTACCGCAAAGGTGCATTTCAAAGGTTCATCCTCATTACGTGCTTTCTTATGGTGTCGAAAACCTCAGAGAGGTCAGATAGCAGTGTTGCGCTCTCTTTGGTTTTGACGAGCATGTCATCTACGTAGACCTCCATGAGTTTTCCTATGTGGGAGGAAAATACTTTATTCATCAGTCCCTGGTATGTAGCCCCTGTGTTCTTCAATCCAAAAGGCATTACTATGTAGCAATAGTTTACCTTTGGGGTTATGAACGAGGTTTTTTCTTGATCTGGTTTGTGCATTGGGATTTGGTTGTATCCCGAATATACATCCATAAAGGATAGATATCTACAGCCTGAGGCTGAGTCAACCAGAGCGTCGATGCTGGGAAGGGGGTAAGGATCTTTGGGGCAAAGCTTGTTGAGGTAGGTCATGTAGTCGACACACATCCTCCATTTCCTGTTTTTCTTTTTCACCAAAACGATGTTGGCTAGCCATAGCTGGTATTTCACTTCTCTTATGAACCCTGCCTCTAGTAGGGCCTGTACTTTCTCTTCTACGGCCTGTGTCCTTTCGGGCCCGAGCTTCCAACATTTTTGCTGGACAGGTCGGGAGCCCGGGTATACTGCCAATCTGTGGGACATCAGGTCAGGATCTATACCTGGCATGTTCGAGGCCTTCCATGCGAAGAGGTTGGTATTTTTCCTAAGAAGATCCACGAGCTATTTCTTAAGGTCTCCCTCCAGGTTGACCCCTATATTGGTGGTTTTGCTTGGGTAGTCCCTGATCTGTATTTCTTCCGTCTTGCCTCCAGGTTGGGGGCAGAGATCTTCCCGAGTTCGGATTCCTCCCAACTCGATTGTGTTGATCTCCTTGCCCCTTGGGCTCCCTTTCAGGTTGAGGCTTTCGTTATAGCACTTTCGTGCTAGCCTTTGGTTTCCCTTGATGGTGGCAACTCCTTCTGTTGTGGGGAACTTCATACAGAGGTGAGGTGTTGAGACAACAACCGCAAGTCGATTCAGAGTGGTCTGACCTATGAGAGCATTGTATGCCGAGTTATCATTGACAATGATGTAATCTATGATCAGTGTCTTTGACCTCGTGCTCTTCTCAAAGGTGGTATACAGGGGGATGTACTCGAGGGGTTGGATTGGTGTGTCCTTTAACCTGAACAAGCTGTCTGGGTAGGCCGTTAGATCCCTTACTTCCAGCCCGAGTTTGTCGAAAGCGGATTTAAATAAAATATTCGCTGAGCTTCCCTGGTCGATGAGGGTCCTGTGGAGTTTGGCGTTTGCTAGGATTATTGTTATCACCACTGGGTCGTCGTGTCCAGGTGTTATTCCTTCGGCGTCTTGCTTGGTGAATGAAATGGTCGGCAAGTCGGGAGATTTAATTCCTTCCCGGACTTGATAGACCTTCTTAAGGTGCCTTTTCCGGGAAGACTTTGACATCCTTCCCCCAGCAAACCCTCCATTGATCATGTGCACATGTCACTCTGGGGTTTGAGGTGAATGTTCTTGTCATCCTTCCTCTTCATCCCTCCTTCTCTTCCTTGGATCATCCGATCTGTTAGTTAGGTATATGTCTTATCGACCTTCTCTTACCAGCTTTTCCATGACGTTTTTACGTTGCAGCTTTCGTTGGCTAGGTGTCCATAGAGCTTGTGGTATTCGTATTACTCTGTTCGACTCCCTCCCTTTTTGTGTTTGATCGGACGTGGAGGGGAAGCTTCTCTGTGTGGCATCCCTCTCGATAAACGTCTACTAGGGAGACTCTAAGGGGGTGTAATTGTGGTATTTCCAGGGCTTCTCTGTGCTCTGCTCTTCTTTCCTCTTAGGTTCTTTATCTTTTTTGTGGGATTGGTCAGGCGGGTTTGGTCGGGCTAGAGGTTCCTTGAGTCGGGAATTCTCCTCCATTTTGATGTACTCCTCCGCCCTTTCTTGAATATCATTCAGAAAACCTGGATGTCGCTTGGAAATTGATTAGCAGAAGGGGCCTTCTTTGAGGTCGTTGACCAACCCCATGATTATAGCTTTCTTGGGCAGGCTCGGGATTTTTAGGCATGCCTTGTTGAATCTTTCTATGTAGTTGCGGAGAGTTTTTCTGACCTCTTGTTTGACTTCTAATAGGCTAGGTGTGTGTTTGGGTTTATCTTTCTGAATAAAGAACCTAGTTAAGAACTTTCAGGATAGGTCGTCAAAGCTAGTTACCGATCTGGGGGATAAAATGTCGAACCACTTCATGGCCGCTTTGGTTAGAGTGGTCGGAAACGCTTTACAACGGTGGCATCCGAGGCACCTGCTAGGTACATTCTGCTCTTAAAGATGCTGAGATGGTGCCTGGCGTCAGTTGTCCCATCGTAGAGGTTCATGTCGGGGATTTTGAAGTTTCTTGGGACTCTGGCTTGCATGATCTCTTTCAAAGAATGGGTCTTCTTCTCCTAGGAGACTGTTGTCCCGGTCTGACCAACTAGTTCGGTTTCGGAGATCGATTTCCAACTTCTAGAGCTTTTCCTCTAGTTCCTTTTGTTGCTTTACCTCTCTCTGCAGCTCTCGTTCAGCCTCTTGCTACCTTTCTGCTTGGTACTCAAGTTGCTCTAGTCGGTTTCGCCGACCCCAAACGAGGCCCAGTATTTTGGCCGTCTGGGGGGTGGTTCTTCTTCCTCACAAAAACAAACTTTCGAATGCACTTGCCTTGGTCGAAGGTTGGTTGCTAGTCTTTCTCCTTGTGGACTCTGTGGTTGAGGTGGTGGTGGTAGTATAATAGTGTTGCCCTCAGGTTGGGGCTCACCTTCAGATTCGATATCGTATGGCCATAATCATGTTAGTTGTCCGCCATCGTTGTTGGATGGATTCCAGGTCCCCGGCAACGGCGTCAATGTTCCAAGGGTTACCTAAAACGTCAGTTTAGGCCTGAACGTGAGGTCCAGGTCCCTTAGAGTGGCAGCATCCGACTTGTGATGCTGAGGTGCCGCTTGTTCGAATTCCTCGTGAGGAGGTTGTGGGTGGTACCTGCAAGAGACTCTGATACTTAAGTCAGCAAGGGCTTTGAGCAGGTTTTTAGTAGAGTAGAACGTAAGTTATACCTGGGGGTGCCAGTATATTTATAGTAGAGTTTGATGACTTCCCTAGTGGCGGTAGTTCTATCTTATCTTATGTCTTAGGAGTTTGTTGGAGCCTATCGTTTAGGTAGAGGTAGAGAATTAGATACTACTTTCTAGAAGCAGTGACCTTGCTGTGTCGGATAAGGGAAGCCGGGTTCCTTAGTTGGTGCCCGACCTCTTCAAAGAGGTCGGGTAGGGGATGGAGGGCCACCTTTTAAGGTTGGCCCTGTTATCCTTATTGGGCCTGGCCTTATATTTGGGCCAGGGTATGAACAATTGCTTAATTGTATTCATTTATGAATTTAAAATCCTGTAGACGCAAGTGCGTCCACTCGGGTTTGAGGAAGTATCACTATGTTTTAATGATTATACCTTTCTTTAAAGTTCATCCATAGATATGCAGGATCTTTTATTGTGAGATATTTATTTTTTAATACTTTGTCAAGATGACGACGAAGGAAGATAATGTCTTTGGTTTTATCCTTCTAGGATGCATTAATCGTTAAATATTTTATTTGTTTTAATATTAATCATCCTGCCATTGATGCAAACGTTTCACACATTATACTCTTTAATATGAATATATTCCAAAAACAATAGTTTCTTAAATCGTTCACTCCAATACAAAAACTTTAAATCATTCTCAAAATCTCAATAAAAATTTAGAGAAATTCTTTGTGATAGATTTCAAATCTTCAACAAGAAACACCCAAAAAAGTATTATTATATATAATGAGAATTTAAATAATTGATTTTTGTTTACTTTTTACTCTCTCACGTATTCTCTCGCAAAATACTAGATATTTATATTTCTATGTATTTAGAAGATTCATATCTCATGTTCTCGTTATAAAGTAGAAATTATGAACAATAATTCTCTTTATAATGTTGATTTTGTGATAACTATACTATTTCGGTGTTATCTAATGCATATTGATGAGTTTTTTGGATTTAAAATTGACATGCATATATTTTTTGGTTGATTGATTCATGTCTACGAACTTGTTTTTCTATGAGCATTTAGTATATTCAATTTGTGTTCTAGTGAAAAAAGAGAAGCTATGAAAAGTAGTTTTCTTTATAGTGTTGATTATGTAATAACTGTGCTAGTTCGGTGTTAGCTAACTTATATTGATGACTTTTTTTGGATTTATAATTTACATGCATGTATTTTTGTGGTTGATTGAGTCTTGTGTGTGTGCTTGTTTTGAATTGCATTTGTGTGTTGTCATCAGTAAGTGCTTTCGGTGTTATTTTGAGTTAAACATGATGTACTTGTCTCGTTGACTTGGATTTGTTATCGTTAAGTCATATAAGATAGTTGTAGTAGTTCTGGTATCATTTAAGGCATATTGATGAATTTTCCTTATCCAAAATTGATTTAGATGTGTTGTTATGGTTGATTGGGTCTTGTTTATATACTTGTTTTGAATTGAGTTTGTATATTATTATTTTTTTATAAGAGTTTGTATATTGTCATTATTAAGTTCTTTCGGTGTTATTCTAAGTTAAACATAGTGTACTTTGTATCATTGACTTGAATTTGTTATAACTAGGTCATATAAGATAGTTATAGTGGTTCTGGTGTCATTTAAGATTAATAATGACTTTTTCTTATCCAAAATTAATTTGGATGTATTTTTGTGGTTGATTATATTTTTTTGTATGCTTGTTTTAAATTGAGTTTATGTGTCGTTATCATTAAGTGCTTTTAGTGTCATTCTGAGTTAAATATGGTATACTTGGTCTCATTGACTTTGATTTGTTATAATTAGGTCATATAAGATAGTTGTAGTGGTTTTGATATCATTTAAGGCATATTGATGACTTTTTTTTATCCAAAATTAATTTGGATATGTTTTTGTGGTTGATTGGGTCTTGTTTGTGTGCTTGTGTTGAATTGAGTTTGTATGTTGTTATGATTAAGTGCTTTTGGTGTCATTCTGAGTTAAATGTGGTGTACTTTGTCTCATTGACTTAGATTTGTTATAATTAGGTCATATAAGACAGTTGTAGTTATTTTGGTGTCATTTATGGTATATTGATGACTTTTTTTATCCAAAATTGATTTGGATATGTTTTGTAATTGATTGAGTCTTGTGTGTATGCTTGTTTTGAATTGAATTTGTGTGATATCATCATTAAGTGTTTTCGGTGTTATTCTTTGTTAAATGTATTGTACTTGATCTCATTGACTTGGATTTGTTATAATAAGGCATAATGATGACTTTTCCTTATCCAAAATTGATTTGGATATTTTTGTGGTTGATTGAGTCTTGTTTGTGTACTTATTTTGAATTGAGTTTATGTTGTTCTATCATTAAGTATTTTCGGTGTCATTATTATTTAAATTTTATGATATTATCTATTAACTAAATTTTTTATTCTTTACAGCAAAAATGATAATGACAAAAATTACTAAAAAGAATGTAAAATTCGCAAAATTAGTAAATAATTAGCTAATAAATTAATTTTAATAAGAAAATTAGAAAATAGAATTTTATAGTTTAATAAGATAGAGCTAATTAAAATAAGAATTTTAACACTAATTTTAAAAAATTTGGCCCAAAATTGGGTCGAACGGGCCAAATCAAAGGAACCGGGCCCATAGTGGGCCCAAGGCCCAACCAATTCTCATTTAATGAAAAGAGCTCATTTCTTCTTCCTCAAAATAAAAACACGCTAAACTCCATGAAAGGGAAGGGGCAAGAGCTCAAAAACCTAACCTCACCTTCAATCTCACATATCTTTTTATTCGGAGCATCTTTTGATTCGGAGCTCCGATTGACGAACCGTCAGCGGCCATACATTTCTCTCAGAATCCTCTACAAAGCTCATTAAGTAATTTGGTATGGAGGTTACATTTTTAGTTTCGAATTTCCTCCTTCCAATTTCAAAAATTCAATGTGTGGGTGTTGAGATTTTTTATTCTTTGATGTTATAGGCTTGAACTAACTTGAGGAAATTATTGGGTTTTTCTCCCTTGATGCATGAAAAAGGTAACCACTCTCAAACTCTTTGTGAAATGTGGAATTAGTGAACTTCATATTGATTATAGTGATAATTATGATGTTAGATTGAGAATTAATTATTGTTTGGAGTCAAAGTGATGATTTGGAAGCTTGAGATCAAGTTTTGGAGGCTAGGTTTTGTTGGTGAGGTTTTGGAATCTTGGAAGCTTGCGGTGCGGTTTATTGTGAGGTGTTCTGTGCATTAACGAGGAATCGGCCAAAGTATAGTTTCGATTTCTCGTAACTAAAATGTAATGTCCTGTGAAAACATAGGCTAGATAATCATAAGATAGGTTGAAGCATGCATGTATGATTAGGGGTTAGTGACCTTAAAGTAAATGTTGAGTTATCATGAACTTGGGTGATGATTGATGATTTTGATGATTCACAAAGGTATTGGTGATTTGTGTTGCATAATTTTTTATTGTTTGATAAAAAGTAATGAGTTATGTTATATGATAGTTGGGTGGTGTGGAAGAGAATTGAACATAATTGGTTTGTATCGAGGTAAGGGGTATGATATAAGATGGTATTAGGCATGTTTTATGTTGTTGTTGGAAATGAATTATTGTGTGGGAGTTATTATATATGTGAAATTGGTGTGATATCGGGTAAAATTCATCTGTGAGGAATGTTTGGGATTGGTCTGATATGGTTTGGTAAGTTTTACAAAGGATTGAAATTGTATTGTAGTGAAATTGAGGTTTAAAATCCTTGTGAATTTTGGTGAAAAACTTGATTTTAACGAACTTTGCCAGTCCATAGCTGGAGCCTCAAATTTTGGATTGGAATAAAATTTGTTTCAAATTAAAGATGGTCTTAAGAGCTTCAAAATGGGGTATAAATTTATTTTGTAGAGGAAGTTATGGACGTAAGAAATTGGGTACAAAAATTGGATTTTCACAAAGTTACAGCAAAACCAGAACTTTTGGTTTGTGTGCATACACACACTACTATGCGCACGCGCCGAACAGGAGCTGTGTTTTAGCTTATGTGTACGCACAAGCAGTGTGCACACGTACACCCTGTGGTTTTCAGCAAGTGTGCCTACGCACACTATGGTGCGTATGCACACACATAGACATGCTTGCTGTTGATTGCGTCCGCGCACCCTGGTGCATATGCATACCTTTAAAAGTTTGTACAAGTGTGCGCACGCACACAAGTGTGCGTACGCACACACCCTGTTTTTTAGCAACATGTACTTGGTGATTTAAACATAGTTTCAAACTTCTAAACCTATATTTTTACTCTTTTAGCCCCTAAATTTTAGTTGTATGTTTAGTGATAAAATGAAGTTTGGAAGGAAGGGTAACTTGGGAGTGAAAAAGGCTTGAGACATAAAGAGTTAGGAAATGAGAAGTGCAAAAAGGTGATATGTATATGATGAATATGATATGATATGAATGAGTTATAATGAATTTGAAAATGAAATTGTTTTGAGCATTGACCTGGCAAGGTTCATGGTGGTTTACCGCTTGCCCGGTGTCGAGATATCATGTGGTTCGTGGTGGTGTACCACCCACATGTGTTTTTAAAGGAGAATGTTATGTGGGGTTTGTGGTGGTTTACCGCCCGAATATTTTTAAATGAAAATGCTTTGTGGGGTTCGAGGTGGTTTACCGCCCACATGTGTGTTGTTTTTCCAGTTGCAGATCTTGCGAGGTTCGTGGTGGTGTACCGCCCGTCAGGTATGGTTCGTGGTGGTGTACCCCCCACTGGTTTTCAAGAGGTCGATATCCGAGTTAACTATCGAATGTGTCGGGTTCTTGCAAAGTAACCGACACGTGAGCTCACGGCCAGTAGGAAAGGCTTGCATCATATGCATTTGTATATTTTGTTTGAGTGTGCATTGTCTTGGCTTGCTTAGTTGTTTATTCATGCTAATTGCTAATTGCCTACTTGTTATATATGCTTTTTGTATGTGCTTGATTCGTCTGTTTTGCTTGTCTGTGCACCGGAGTTAGAGGATTAGAGGAAAGGCGGAGGATTTGAGGGTTTTAGTACATTTTGATTAAGTTTAGAACCTTAGAGGACCACCCCGTTAACGGTTTTCTGCTTTAAATCTTTAAGTTTTATAATTTATATGTCGGAGTTCTAGGATCGCCTTCGGCTTTTCCAGGACCTTATATGTTAGTTATGTGGGCACCGTTACTATGCTGAGAACCTCCAGTTCTCATCCCATACATATTTTGTGGTTTTCAGACGCAGGATGTGAGGCATCTCGCTGAGGCATACTGTAAGCTTTCTGCAAGTGAAGAACTCTACCTGTTTGGGGTTTCATTTCGGTTTAGATGCATATGTACATAGTTATATATCTTCAGTGTACATAAATATCATGTTATGTCCCTCCTAAAGGACGATTTTTGGAGAAATAGGTTCTGTAAGCTATCTTTTCGGCCTTTGGGGTTTTATCTTGTATATATATATATATGCTCTGGCCGGTTTAAAAATCGTGAGCCGAGTCAAGAGCTTTGTTATCTATATCTTTGGAAGGCTTCTTTTATGTATTTATCTTTTGTTTTACTCGTATCCTATCCGATTTACGTTTATCGCTTACAAGAGTGATGCGCTTTTCTATTTAACGCTTTTGATTAACTTTCCTTCAAAAGGCTCCTAGATATAAACCCTTTCCAACTATATATATATATATATATATATATTTGACTATGCTTCTATGCATACTCTATATGTGTGTATACATGCTAAATTAGGATATCTAACTGATATATGGGGCATGAATGTTCATGAGCTTGCATTTGGAACTTTAAAGCTCTAGACTTGCGATATTGAGATTGATCACCTTGATAACACTTGTTTGGTGTGAACAGGACCAGATGGCGACTCACGACCGCGGTCAGGGGTGAGGTAGAGGTAGAATAGGTAATGCGAACCCTGAAATTGAGGGAAATGACTTTGTGGACTTTATGGCTGCCTTGGGAAACATGGCTGCGGCTATGCAGGCGACAGCTAAAGCGTTGGGAAATTAAATGAATTCTGGGAATAGGAACAACGGTGAAGAGGGGCCGATGACTGATAAACCACTATTTTATGGTTTATATTGTGTTTAATTGTGTGGTTTTATCATGATCCTTACCCGCTTATTCATTAAATTAGCATGAAATTATAATTCCTTCCTGAATTTATAACATGTTTGAAAACTGCTTCCTAGAGACTTTAATTATGTATTTTTAATTCTCCTTTATTCCATTCGATGCCGTGATCTGTGTGTTGAGTGTTTCAGACTTTATAGGGCATGAATGAGTTGGAGATTGGAAAGGAAGCTAGCAAAAATTGAAGGAACACAAGAATTTGAGGAGATAACCAGCGAGAAGTGACGCGGTCGCATGACTCACGCAACCGCGCAAAGGAGAGCAAATTGCAGTGACGCGGCCGCATGGCTCACGCGGCCGCGCGGATTGGAAAAGCTCAGACGACGCGGTAGCGTGGACGACGCGAACGCGTGGCAAGGAAAAGCGCGAATGACGCGTCCGCATGGATGACGCGATCGCGTAACATGTGCGATCTGCATAATCTGCAGAATTCGCTGGGGGCGATTTTGGACCTTATTTTCGACCCAGTTTTCGGCCCGGAACAGCAGACTAGAGCCAGAGAATATGCAGAAACAAAAGAGAGCATTCATTCTACACAGTAGACAGTTTTTAGATCTAGTTTTACTCCTTTAGGTTTCTCTCTCTAGGTTTTAGAATTTGAATTTTCAATTGGTCTTAGCATTGGAACATTGAGAAGAGTTATTTCCTCATCAAGACTTCGTCATTCTAGTTCGTTCTCTTAACTTGGTTTTATTCTTCCATGTTCTTTGCTTTGTTCAATTTTGTTATTTGAATACTTTCATGATTATTTAATACAAGGATTATTTCTTCCATTTTAATTTATTTTCCATTCCAATAATCATGTCTTCTTTTAATTCCCTTTCATGTGTTATGGATTTATTATTTACAATGAGTGAGTAGTTCCCTCACTTGATGGGGAGTTGATTGAAAGGAACTCTTGAGTTGGAAGGATTGAAAGAAAAATTGTAATTGGGTTAACTGTTGGATTGTTATCTAATCACTAACACCAATTCCTTTGAACTAAGTGGGTTGCAACTCGTGAACAGATCTAGCATTCCAACTTGTTTAACTTTCCTTTACTTAGTAAAGGATAACTAAACAGAACAACCATTAATTATAAATTAATCTTGAAATCATCCCATCAACAATAGAGATTCCAACTAATCAACTCCCAGTCAAGGCTTTTATTCATATTATTTAAATTTCCTCAATTTAATTTTCCCTCTACTTAACTCAACTTCTTGGAACATCTGATTAATAAAATAGCACACTTTTCTGCAACTCATTGGGAGACGACCTGGAACTCCAACTCCCAGTAATTTTTAATTTAAACTCTCTGTGACATATTTCTAAATTGATAGGCAGATTTTCGGTGAGTTAAGAACTATACTTGCAACGTAACTATTTTAATAATTTTTAATTCACCAACTTCTGCGCCTCATCAATGACGCTTGCTACTTTTCTGAAGGTGCATCCTCCAACCTTCAGGGGGACCACAAACCCTACTGAGACTGATAATTGGCTCCAAGCAATGGATGGGCCTTGCAAGCTCAGCAGGTTTCCGAGGAACAATAGGTGGAGTTCGCGACCTACCAATTACAGGGTGAAGCCCAATATTGGTGGCAGGGGACATGACGTATTCTACCACCAGACAGCGCTGCGATATCTTGGGGTGTGTTTTGGACCGAGTTCTACAAAAAATACTTTCCTAATTCAGTTAAAAATGCTAAAGATCTTGAGCTGCTGCAGTTAAAACAAGGTCAAATGTCTGTTGCGGAATACACAAATAAATTTGAAGAATTATGCCAGTTTTTCCAAATCTTTTAGGGTGCTCCGAGAGACTTTGAGGAGTGGAAATGTATCAAATATGAAGGAAGACTCCGGAGTGACATTCTAAGCTCAGTTAGGCCTATGGAGATTCAAACTTTCTCTGAATTGGTAAACAAGAGCCGAGTTGCTGAGGATTGTGTGAGAAAGGTAGCTTTGGATAAGGATGACCATTAAGCCTTTGTTAGGAGGGATCAGGGTAGAAACTTTCCACCGAGGGGCCAAGAGTTTAAGAAGAGTGGTAGCTACCGAGGGAATGATAGAGGGAAGCAAGTAACTAATTACTCAGAGGATATTAGGTGTCAAAGGTGTGGAAGTTTCCACCCGAATGGGCCATGCCGAAAGGGTTTAGGACTGTGTTACAAGTGTGGGATGCCAGGTCATATCTCTAGGGACTATTCCCACAGAAGAACTCAAGACGCTGATTGGGCATAATCACCAGGTGGAGGTAATCATGAAATTGCTAATCTAAATTATATTTAATTGCTTATTATGATACTGGGATGCCGCAATTAGTTTTAGCTTATGACGGAGATGAGGAGTTTGAGCTAAAAGTGTCAGGCTTTACTAATGACTAGAATGCGCAGATACTAATTTCTTAACTTATAGCGGTTAAACTTGAAATTCCCTTTCCTTGCCGTGGGGTGGTTTGTACGGGCTATCAACGTACCACGTATCACTGGGTTGTTTTAAATGTTCAAATTAATTTTTACAATAGACTTTGTGTCAATAAATCTTCATGACTCAACCCATCCCTTTTTCTAGAAGTTGTGTCAGGGTGCTATTTCAGATTTATTCCTGAACGATGGTTTGATCATTCTCTGAATTTCATTCCTAATGCACATGAATCTGTCCCTTCAGAGGTGAGCTTGACCAAGTTGCGATATGAACAAAATGATCCATGAATTTTTAAAACTTACTGTGAGTTTAGTGCTCTTCTTCGTAACCTTGCTTTCTAGTGATGAGCGGATAATTTATACGCTTTTTGGCATTATTTTTAGTATATTTTTAGTATGTTTTAGTTAGTTTTTATTATGTTTTTATTAGTTTTTATTTAAAAATCACATTTCTGGAATTTACTATGAGTTTGTGTGTTTTTCTGTGATTTCAGGTATTTTCTGGCTGAAATTGAGGGACCTGAGCAAAAACCTGATTCAGAGGCTGAAAAAGGACTGCAGATGCTGTTGGATTCGGACCTCCCTGCACTCAAAGTAGATTTTTTGGAGCTACAGAAGCCCAATTCGCGCGCTCTCAATTGCGTTGGAAAGTAGACATCCTGGGCTTTCCAGCAATATATAATAGTTCATACTTTGCCCAAGATTTGATGGCCCAAACTGGCGTTCCAAGTTAGCTTAAGAATTCTGGCGTCAAAACGCCAGAACTGGCTCAAAAGCTGGAGTTAAATGCCCAAACTGGCACAAAAGCTGGCGTTTAACTCCAAGAAAAGTCTCTACACATGGAAGCTTCAATGCTCAGCCTAAGCACACACCAAGTGGGCCCGGAAGAAGATTTTTGCATTAATTACTTATTTATGTAACCCTAAGCTACTAGTTTTCTATAAATAGGACCTTTTTCTATTGTATTTTCATCTTTGGATCAATCTTGGTTCTTCAGGTTCCCTCTCTGGGGCTGAAGACAATGACCACCATTATCACTTTTGTATTTTCAACGGTGGAGTTTCTACACACCATAGATTAAGGTGTGGAGCTCTGCTGTTCTTCATGAATTAATACAAAGTACTACTGTTTTTCTATTCAATTCACGCCTACTTCTTCTCTAAGATATTCATTCGCACACAAGAACATTATGAATGTGATGATTATGTGACACTCATCACCATTCTCACCTATGAATGCGTGCCTGACAACCACTTCCGTTCTACATGCAAACAAGCTTGAATGTGTATCTCTTGGGTTTCTAATCTAAGATTAGAACCTTCGTGGTATAGGCTAGAATTATTGGCAGCTATTCCTGAGATCCGGAACGTCTAAACCTTGTCTGTGGTATTCTGAGTAGGATCTGGGAAGGGATGACTGTGACGAGTTTCAAACTCGCGAGTGTTGGGCGTGTGACAGACGCAAAAGGATCAATGGATCCTATTCCAACATGATCGAGAACCGACAGATAATTAGCCATGCAGTGACAGCGTACGTAGAACATTTTCACTGAGAGGACGGGAAATAGCCATTGACAACGGTGATGCCCAACATAAAGCTTGCCATGGAAGGGAGTATGAATGATTGGAAGAAGGCAATGGGAAAGCAGAGGTTCAGGAGGAACAAAGCATCTTCATACGCTTATCTGAAATTCTCACCAATGAATTACATAAGTATCTCTATCTTTATTTTATGTTTTATTCATCTTTTAATTATCAATCCTCCATAACCATTTGAATCCGCCTGACTGAGATTTACAAGATGACCATAGCTTGCTTCAAGCCGACAGTCTCCGTGGGATCGACCCTTACTCACGTAAGGTATTACTTGGACGACCCAGTGCACTTGCTGGTTAGTTGTGTGGAGTTGTGATAAAGAGTTGAGATTAAAATTGTGCGTACCAAGTTGTTGGCGCCATTGATGATCACAATTTCGTGAACCATCTAGTAAACACCATTGCGTTATTTGATCACTTTTAAGATTAAAATCCTTTTCGAAATCAACTCGAAATTAGTTGACACCTCGTATAATTCCTTGATATAATCATCATGATGCTAGTTCCTTAGAGCAAGAATTCGGAACATGAGAGATGAGGAGTGTAAATATACGCGTTAAACGCCAGTGAGGGTAGCAGAATGGGTGTTAAACGCCCAGTCTGGCACCATTCTAGGCGTTTAATGCCAGAAATGGGCACCAGACTGGCGTTTAACGCCAGGAATGGGCAAGAAGCTGGTGTTAAATGCCAAAAATGGGCAGCAGCCTAGCGTTTAATGCCAGGATTGGCAGAAAAGGGCATTTTTGCACGCCACTTGGTGCAGGGATGAGATATCCTTGACACCTCAGGATCTGTGGACCCTATAAGATCCCTACCTACCCCACCTCTCTCTCTCTTCTTCACCCATTCACCAATCACCTCAATACCTCTTCCCCAAAAACCCCTCACCTATCAAATCCCACCATTCTCTTCACCACTCACATCCATCCTTCATAAAACCCCACCTACCTCACCATTCAAATTCAAACCACTTTTCCACCCAAACCCACCCCTAATAGCCGAACCATACCCCCCTCTCCACTCCTATATAAACCCATTTTCACTCCTTCATTTTCACACAACATACATACCACTTCACCCCCTTGGCCGAAACACTAAGCCCCCTCCATCTCCTCTATTTCTTCTTCTTCTACTCTCTTCTTTCTTCTTTTGCTCGAGGATGAGCAGACCTTCTAAGTTTGGTGTGGTAAAAGCATTGCTTTTTGTTTTTCCATAACCATTTATGGCGCCTAAGGCCGGAGAAACCTCTAGAAAGAGGAAAGGGAAGGCAAAAGCTTCCACCTCTGAGTCATGGAAGATGGAGAGATTCCTCTCAAGGGTGCATCAAAACCACTTCTATGAAGTTGTGGCCAAGAAGAAGATGATCCCCGAGGTCCCTTTCAAACTCAAAAAGGGTGAATATCCGGAGATCCGACATGAGATTCGAAGAAGAGGTTGGGAAGTTCTCACCAACCTCATTCAACAAGTCAGAATCTTAATGGTTCAAGAGTTCTATGCCAATGCATGGATCACCAAGAACCATGATTAAAGTGTGAACCCAGACCCAAAGAATTGGCTTACAATGGTTCGGAGGAAATGCTTAGATTTTAGTCTGGAGAATGTAAGGGTGGCATTCAACTTGCCCATGATGCAAGGAGATGCACACCCCTACACTAGAAGGGTCAACTTTGATCAATAGTTGGACCAAGTCCTCATAGACATCTGTGAAGAGGGCGCTCAATGGAAAAGAGATTCAAGAGGGAAGCCGGTTCAACTAAGAAGGCATGACCTCAAGCCCATGGCTAGGGGATGGTTGGAGTTCATCCAACGCTCAATCATTCCCACTAGCAACCGGTCTGAAGTTACTATAGACCGAGCTATCATGATCCATAGCATCATGATTAGGGAGGAAGTAGAAGTTCATGAAGTTATATCCCAAGAACTCTACAAGGTAGCGGACAAGTCCTCTACTTTGGCAACGTTAGCCTTCCCTCATCTCATTTGTCACCTCTGCAATTCAGCTAGAATTGACATAGAGGAAGACATCCTCATTGATGAGGATAAGCCCATCACTAAGAAAAGGATGGAGCAAACAAGAGATCCCACTCATGGACATGAGGAAATTCCTCACCATGAAATCCCTGAGATGCCTCAAGGGATGCATTTTCCTCCACAAAACTATTGGGAGAAAATCAACACCTCCCTAGGAGAATTAAGTTCCAACATGGGACAACTAAGGGTGGAGCACCAAGAACATTCTATCCTCCTTCATGAAATTAGAGAAGATGATGAGCGGATAATTTATACGCTTTTTGGCATTGTTTTTAGTATGTTTTTAGTAGGATCTAGTTACTTTTAGGGATGTTTTTATTAGTTTTCATGTTAAATTCACATTTCTAGACTTTACTATGAGTTTGTGTGTTTTTCTATGATTTCAGGTATTTTCTGGCTGAAATTGAGGGACTTGAGCAAAAATCAGATTCAGAGGTTGAAGAAGGACTGCTGATGCTGTTGGATTCTGACCTCCCTGCACTCAAAGTGGATTTTATGGAGCTACAAAACTCCAAATGGCGCGCTTCCAATTGCGTTGGAAAGTAGACATCCAGGGCTTTCCAGAAATATATAATAGTCTATACTTTGGCCGAGTTTAGACGATGCAAAAGGGCGTTGAACGCCAGTTCTGCGCTGCAGTCTGGAGTTAAACGCCAGAAACACGTCACGAACCAGAGTTGAACGCCAAAAACACGTTACAACTTGGCGTTCAATTCCAGAAGAAGCCTCTGCACGTGTAAACTTCAAGCTCAGCCCAAGCACACACCAAGTGGGCCCCGGAAGTGGATTTATACATCAATTACTTATTTCTGTAAACCCTAGTAACTAGTTTAGTATAAATAGAACTTTTTACTAGTCTTTTTGAGCATCTTATGATTTTTAGTTCATCTTTAGGATCATATTGATAACGTTGGGGGCTGGCCTCTCAGCCATGTCCGAACCTTCATCACTTATGTATTTTCAACGGTAGAGTTTCTACACTCCATAGATTAAGGTGTGGAGCTCTGCTGTTCCTCATGAATTAATGCAAAGTACTACTGTTTTTCTATTCAATTCAACTTATTCCGCTTCTAAGATATTCATTCGTACTTCAATATGAATGTGATAAACGTGACAATCATCATCATTCTCCCACGAACGCGTGCCTGACAACCACTTCCGTTCCACCTTAGATTGAATGAGTATCTCTTGGATCTCTTAATCAGAATCTTCGTGGTATAAGCTAAATTGATGGCGGCATTCATGAGAATCCGAAAAGTCTAAACCTTGTCTGTGGTATTCCGTGTAGGATTCAGGGATTGAATGACTGTGACGAACTTCAAACTCGCGAGTGCTGGGCGTAGTGACAGATGCAAAAGGAGGGTGAATCCTATTCTAGTATGATCGAGAACCTCAGATGATTAGCCGTGCTGTGACAGAGCATTTGGACCTTTTTCACAAGAGGATGGGATGTAGCCATTGACAACGGTGATGCCCTTACATAAAGTTTGCCATGGAAAGGAGTAGGACTGATTGGATGAAGACAGCAGGAAAGCAGAAGTTTAGAAGAACGAAAGCATCTCTATACGCTTATCTGAAATTCCCACCAATGAATTACATAAGTATTTCTATCTTTATTTTCTATTTATTTATTATTTATTTTCGAAAACTCCATAATCAATTATTATCTGCCTGACTGAGATTTACAAGGTGACCATAGCTTGCTTCATACCAACAATCTCTGTGGGATCGACCCTTACTCATGTAAGGTTTTATTACTTGGACGACCCAGTGCACTTGCTGGTTAGTTGCGCGAAGTTGTGAAGTTATGTTTGGACCATGGTATTGTGCACACGTTTTTGGAGCCATTGCCAGGGAGAGAACGAACAACAAATTTTACAACCTGAGTAACAATTTCGCATACCAAGTTTTTGGCGCCATTGCCGGGGATAAATTATCATCTTCTTTGTTTTTGGCAACAACAGTGCCATGTTTTTGGTCCGGCAACAACACCAGAAGACCAAAGAGTCATGAGAGAGGAGCAACAAAGGCAAAGAAGAGACATTGAAGAGCTCAAGCACTCCATTAGATCTTCAAGAGGAAGAACAAGCCGCCATCACTAAGGTGGACCCGTTCTTTAATCTCCTTGTTCTTTATTTTCTGTTTTTCTAATTTTTTATGCTTAGTTATGTTTGTGTCTTTATTACATAATCACTAGTGTCTAAGTGTCTATGCTTTAAAGCAATAAAAATGAATCCATCACCTTTCTTAAATGAAAAATGTTTTTAATGAAAAAGAAAAAGAAGTGCATAAATTTCGAATTTTATAACAGATTAATTATTTTGATGTGGTGGCAATACTTCAGTCTTTCTGAATGAATGCTTGAACAGTGCATATTTTTGATATTGTTGATTCATGAATGTTAAAATTGTTGGCTCTTGAAAGAATGATAGAAAAAGGAGAAATGTTATTTGATAATCTGAAAAATCATCAAATTGGTTCTTGAAGTAAGAAAAAGCAGTGAATACAAAAAAAAAGAGAGAGAAAAAGCAAGCAAAAAAAGCCAATAGCCCTTTAAATCAAAAGGCAAGGGTAAAATAAAAAGGATCCAAGGCTTTGAGCATAAGTGGATAGGAGGGCCCACAGGAATGAAATCCTGGCCTAAGCGGCTAAACCAAGCTGTCCCTAACCATGTGCTTGTGGCGTGAAGGTGTCAAGTGAAAACTTGAGACGGAGCGGTTAAAGTCGTGGTCCAAATCAAAAAGAGTGTGCTTAAGAGCTCTGGACACCTCTAATTGGGGACTCTAGCAAAGCTGAGTCAC
The DNA here is from genome assembly GCF_003086295.3 of Arachis hypogaea. NCBI lineage: Eukaryota > Viridiplantae > Streptophyta > Magnoliopsida > Fabales > Fabaceae > Arachis > Arachis hypogaea. The sequence continues at coordinate 112,408,940 of NC_092053.1, forward strand.
AATCAGAAAATGTTCACCCAGTTATGTGTCTGTGGCATTTATGTATCTGGTGGTAATACTGGAAAACAAAATGCTTAGGGTCACGGCTAAGACTCATAAAGTAGCTGTGTTCAAGAATCAACATACTTAACTAAGAGAATCAATAACACTATCTGGATTCTGAGTTCCTATAGAAGCCAATCATTCTGAACTCCAAAGGATAAAGTGAGATGTCAAAACTGTTCAGAAGCAAAAAGCTAAAAGCCCCACTCATCTAATTAATACTGATCTTCATAGATATTTTTGGAATTCATTGTATATTCTCTTCTTTTTATCCTATTTGATTTTCAGTTGCTTGGGGACGAGCAACAATTTAAGTTTGGTGTTGTGATGAGCGGATAATTTATACACTTTTTGGCATTGTTTTTAGTATATTTTTAGTATGTTTTAGCTAGTTTTTATTATGTTTTTATTAGTTTTTATTTAAAAATCACATGTCTGGACTTTACAATGAGTTTGTGTATTTTTCTGTGATTTCAGGTATTTTCTAGCTGAAATTGAGGGACCTGAGCAAAAATCTGATTCAGAGGCTGAAAAAGGACTGCAAATGCTGTTGGATTCTGACCTCCCTGAACTCGAAGTAGATTTTCTGGAGATACAAAAGCCCAATTGGCGCGCTCTCAATTGTGTTGTAAAGTAGACATCCTGGGCTTTCCAGAAATATATAATAGTCCATACTTTGCTCAAGATTTGATGGCCCAAACCGGCGTTCCAAGTTAGCTTAAGAATTCTGGCGTCAAAACGCCAGAACTGGCTCAAAAGTTGGAGTTAAACGCCCAAACTGGCACAAAAGCTGGCGTTTAACTCCAAGAAAAGTCTCTATACATGGAAGCTTCAATGCTCAGCCCAAGCACATACCAAGTGGGCCCGGAAGAAGATTTCTGCATTAATTACTTATTTCTGTAACCCTAGGCTACTAGTTTTCTATAAATAGGACCTTTTGCTATTGTATTTTCATCTTCGGATCAATCTTGGTTCTTCAGGTTCCCTCTCTGGGGCCGAAGCCAATGACCACCATTATCACTTTTGTATTTTCAACGGTGGAGTTTCTACACACTATAGATTAAGGTGTGGAGCTCTGCTGTTCTTCATGAATTAATACAAAGTACTACTGTTTTTCTATTCAATTCACGCCTACTTCTTCTCTAAGATATTCATTCGCACACAAGAACATGATGAATGTGATGATTATGTGACACTCATCACCATTCTCACCTATGAACGCGTGCCTGACAACCACTTCCGTTCTACATGCAAACAAGTTTGAATGTGTATCTCTTGGGTTTCTAATCTAAGATTAGAACCTTCGTGGTATAGGCTAGAATTATTGGCGGCCATTCCTGAGATCTGAAACGTCTAAACCTTGTCTGTGGTATTCTGAGTAGGATCTGGGAAGAGATGACTGTAACGAGATTCAAACTCGCGAGTGTTGGGCGTGTGACAGACGCAAAAGGATCAATGGATCCTATTCCAACATGATCGAGAACCGACAGATGATTAGCCGTGCGGTGACAGCGTGCGTAGAACATTTTCACTGAGAGGACGGGAAGTAGCCATTGACAACGGTGATGCCCAACATAAAGCTTGCCATGGAAGGGAGTATGAATGATTGGAAGAAGGCAATAGGAAAGCAGAGGTTCAGAAGGAACAAAGCATCTTCATACGCTTATCTAAAATTCTCACCAATGAATTACATAAGTATCTCTATCTTTATTTTATGTTTTATTCATCTTTTAATTATCAATCCTCCATAACCATTTAAATCCGCCTGACTGAGATTTACAAGATGACCATAGCTTGCTTCAAGCTGACAGTCTCCGTGGGATCGACCCTTACTCACGTAAGGTATTACTTGGACGACCCAGTGCACTTGCTGGTTAGTTGTGCGGAGTTGTGATAAAGAGTTGAGATTACAATTGTGCGTACCAAGTTGTTGGCGCCATTGATGATCACAATTTCGTGCACCATCTAGTAAACACCATTGCGTTATTTGATCACTTTTAAGATTAAAATCCTTTTCGAAATCAACTCGAAATTAGTTGACACCTTGTATAATTCCTTGATATAATCATCATGATGCTAGTTCCTTAGATCAAGAATTCGGAACATGAGAGATGAGGAGTGTAAATATGCGCATCAAGAGGAGTTTTAGAGCTTTAGTTCTTACCGACCGTATTACCTGTGGTTAAATTCACACGTTAGGATGTACCTTTTTTAAGGACGTTTGAATGCGATGAGGGCTTTTAAACAATGAAAGGAATATTAACCTTACTGCCAATGCTTGTATCACTTGAACCTAATCAACTATTTAGGAAATTAGTGCGATGTGTTATTGGAGGACTTAAGATGCGTACTGATGCAACATCGGGAGGTAGTAGCGGACGCCCTAAGCAAGAAATTTCTGAGAAATTCATGAATGTAAATTCCGGAGGAAGGGATGCTAGGTAAGTTGGAGCCTAAGCTAGATATTGAGAGTGTAGCTGGAGGTGTCGGACTAAATCCATTGCAACTAAGAAATGTAGTAAAAATGAGATATGGAAAGTGTAACATGACGATAGAAAGCTACCAAGGATGTTGAAGTCTGGTAAACAAAGAGGAATCAAGAAGAGATTGAGAGAGACAAAGAAGGAAACTTGGAAGAATGAGGAAACGGATTTGGAAGTATAAGAAAAGATTAATATGCCTAGTGCCAAAAACGGAGGCGTAAACCATTATCTGAGGCTATCAAGAGTGGATTTCGATTCATCCAAGAATTATTAAGATGTATTATGATTTTAATTAGATATGTTTGAGTGGTCCGGAATGATGAATGACATGGCAGCGCGTGTGACTGGATATCTGACATGTTAGAAGATGAGGGATAAGTATTCTAAGTCCCAAGTCGAGAGCCGAGACAACGAAGAAAAGATTAGGCAAAATCAAGTTGAGATTATAATTGTACAAAGCCAATAGATAAGTTATGCGAATACGAAAAAGGGAGAACCTAGAGAGTCAAAAAGGGGTAAAACTATGTATTCTTGAAAACTACTTCGATGACTGATAACAAATGAGCAATCAACCTAATGAAAGCTTAACCCGAGGTGCGTTGGGCCATCTGATGTGTTAGAACAAATTGAACTAGTGGTATACCAAGCAATTTTAATACCTTATCTTTTGAACCTACGCAACGTATTCCTTGCCTCGCAGATTCAGAAGTATATTTCCCCATGCAACTTATGTCCTGGAACTTGAACCAGTTTAATTAAAAAAGATATATTGTTTCAAATGACTTCAATTAGGATTGACAGTGTCAATATTTAGGAACTCCGAAGATAAGAGGTTTCATTAGTAAAAGTGACATGAGAGTCAAGTCAGAATGGAGGAGCATATCGGAGGATTTGAATTGGGATGAGGAAGGACTAACCGCACTTATTCGTAAGTAGTTAAATTTTGGGGACAAAATTCTAAATTAGGTGGGTAAGATGTAAAACCTGTAAAATTAGTAAATAATTAGCTAATAAATTAATTATTAATTAGAAAAATTAGAAAATGGAATTTTATAGTTTAATGAGATAGAGCTAATTAAAATAAAAATTTTGACACTAATTTTAAAGAATTTGGCCCAAGATTGGGCCGAACGGGCCGAATCGAGGGAACCGGGCCCATAATGGGCCCAAGACCCAACCAATTCTCATTTAATGAAGAAAGCTCAGCTCTTCTTCCTCCTCCTCAAAACAAAAACACGCTAAACTCCATGAAAGGGAAGGGGCAAGAGCTCAAAAACCTAATCTCACCTTCAATCTCACATATCTTTTGATCCAGAACTTCGATTGACGAGCCGTCAGCAGCCACGCAATCGTCTCCAAATCCTTTACAAATCCTAGTAAGTAATTTGGTATGGAGGTTACATTTTTAGTTTCAAATTTTGTCCCCCCAATTTCGAAAATTCAATATGTGGGTGTTGAGATTTTTTATTCTTTGATGTTATAGGCTTGAAATAACTTGAGAAAATTATTGGATTTTGCTCCCTTGATGCGTGAGAAAGGTAAGTGACCAATGGACTTCTGCCAGTAAAGAATTTTATAAAAATAATCACATTGTAAGTATAGCTTCTAAACTAACAGAGAATCCTTTCGTACAAAAGTTTTGGTTGTCACTTAAGCAAACCCAATAAAATTGATAACCGAAGTATTAAAACCTCGGGTCGTCTCTCAAGGAATTGCAGGAAAGTGTGTTTATTATTGGTTATGGGAAAAGGTATATTTTTGGGTTTTTTGAAATAGGGAACAAGGAAATAAATTAATAATGAAGTAAATTAATTATCATGAACACCAGTGCAAGGTATAAGAACTGGAAATCCCATCCTAGTTATCCTTATCAGGTGTGATAAGAATTGTTTATTACTCCCACTTAGTTAACCCTTACTAAATAAAGGAAAGTCAAGTGGACTAATCAATTTGATTCCTCAAGTCCTAATTAACTCCTATGGAAAGACTAGCTTTAAAGGGATCCAAATCAATCAGCAAATTCTAATTTTCAATCAACAGCTGAGTTTGATAACTCAAGTGTCACCAATTACTTAACCAAAGCAAAGGGGAAAAATATAAATTAAATTGGAAGCATCAATAACATAAATAGAAGAAAAGCAATCATAATCTGAAATACCTCAATATGTATCAATTAAGAAAATCAATACTAACATGGAGAGTTCATAAGACAATTTGGCTAAATAAGTAATTACCAAGAGAAATAGATAAACCAAAGTACTAGAATAAATAAAAGTAGAAGGGAACATAAACTAAAGGAATATTGAACCTGGAATGAAGAAGAAGTAAACCTAACCTTTAAGAGAAATCCTAATCCTAAATCCTAAGAGAGAGGAGAGAGCCTCTCTCTCTAGAAACTACATCTAAAACCTAAAATTGTGAATTATGAAAGTTGTTCTATGAATGAATAGATTTCCCCACTTTATAGCCTCTAATCTGTGTTTTCTGGGCCGAAACTGGGCCAGAAATAGCCCAGAAATCGACGGGGGCGAATTTTGCCACTGCAAGTCGCTGATTTGTGCAGATCCACGTGTGTGCGTGAAACCACACGTGCGCGTCACTTTTTTCAGAGCAACTATGGAAAATTATATATCATTTTGAAGCCTCGGATGTTAGCTTTCTAACGCAACTGAAATTGCCTCATTTGGACCTCTGTAGCTCAAGTTATGACCGTTTGAGTGCGAAGAGGTCAGGCTGGACAGCTTAGCAATTCCTTCAACTTCTTGTATTCCTTCCACTTTTGCATGCTTCCTTTCCATACTCTAAGCCATTCCTGACCTGTAATCTCTGAAAACACTTAACACACATATCAAGGCATCAAATGGTAATAAGAGAGGATTAAACATAGCAAATTTAAAGCCCAAAGAAGCATGTTTTCAATCATAGCACAAAATCCGGAAGAAAAAAGTAAAACCATGCAATTAGTATGAATAAGTATATGAAAGATTGATAAAATCCACTCAATTGAGCACAAGATAAACCATAAAATAGTGGTTTATCAGTAAGCACCCTCAAACCCTTTGTGAAATGTGGAATTAGTGAACTTTATATTGATTATAGTGATAATTGTGATGTTAGATTGAGATTTGCTTATTGTTTGGAGTCAAAGTGAGGATTTGGAAGCTTGAGATCAAGTTTTGGAGGTTGAGTTTCGTTGTTGAGGTTTTGGAATCTTGGAAGCTTGTGGTGCGGTTTATTGTGAGGTGTTCCGTGCATTAACGAGAAATCGGCCAACGTATAGTTTTGGTTTCTCGTAACTAAAATGTAATATCTTATGAAAACATAGGCTAGATAATCATAAGATAGGTTGAAGCATGCATATATGATTAGGGGTTAGTGACCTTAAAGTAAATGTTGAGTTATCATGAACTTGTGTGATGATTGATGATTTTGATGATTGACAAAGGTATTGATGATTTGTGTTGCATAATTTTAGATTGTTGGGATTGAAAATGGGAATGTTGAGAATTGACTTTGAGTATGTGTTGAACAATGATAATTATGATGTTTGATAAAAAGTAATGAGTTATGTTATATGATTGTTGGGTGGTGTGGAAGAGAATTGAACCTAATTGGTTTGTATGAAGGTGAGGGGTATGATATAGGATGGTATTAGGCATGTTTTATGTTGTTGTTGGAAATAAATTATTGTGTGGAGTTTTTATATATGTGAAATTGGTGTGATATCGGATAAAATTGGTGTGTGAGGAATGTTTGGGCTTGGTTTGATATGGTTTGGTAAGTTTTGAACAGGATTGAAATTGTATTGTAGTGAAAATTGAGGTTTAAAATCCTTGTGAATTTTTGTGAAAAACATGATTTTAACGAACTTTGACGGTCCATAACTGGAGCCTCAAATTTTGGATTGGAATGAAATTTATTTCAAATTAAAGATGGTCTTAAGAGCTTTAAAATGGTATAAATTTTGTTGAAAATGAAATTTTTAGAGGAAGTTGTGGACGTCGAAAATTGGGTACAAAAATTGGATTTTCTTAAAGTTACAGCAAAACCAAAACTTCTGGTTTCTGTGCGTATGCACACTGCTATGCGCACGTGCCGAACATGAGCTGTGTTTTGGCTTGTGCGTACGTACAAGTGGTGTGCCCACACACACCCTGTGGTTTTCAGCAAGTGTGCATACGCACACTATGGTGCGTACGTACACACATAGACATGCTTGCTGTTGATTGCGTCCGCACACCCTGGTGCGTATGCATACCTTTAAAACTTTGTACAAGTGTGCGCATGCACACAAGTGTGCGTACGTACACACCCTATTTTTCAGCAACATGTACTTGGTGATTTAAACATGATATCGAACTTCTAAACCTCTATTTTTACTCTTTTAGCCCCTTAACCTTGGTTGTGTGTTTAGTGACAAAATGAAGTTTGAAAGGAAGCGTAACTTGGGAGTGAAAAAGGCTTGAGACATAATGAGTTAGGAAATGAGAAGTGCAGAAAGGTGATATGTATGTGATGAATATGATATGAATGAATGAGTTATAATGAATTTGAAAATGAAATTGTTTTGAGTATTGACCTAGCAAGGTTCGTGGTGGTTTATCGGTTGCCCAGTGTCGAGATGTCATGTGGGGTTCGTGGTGGTGTACCGCCCGCATGTGTTTTTCAAAGTGAATGTTATATGGGGTTTATAGTGGTTTACCACCCACATATTTTTAAATGAAAATGCTTTGTGAGGTTCGTGGTGGTTTACCGCCCACATGTTTTTAAAAGAAAATGCTTTGTAGGGTTTGAGATGGTTTACCACCCACATGTGTGTTGTTTTCCCAATTGAAGATCTTGCGAGGTTTGTGGTGGTGTACTGCCCGCCAAGTGGGGTTTGTGGTGGTGTATCGCCCACTGGTTTTTAAGAGGACGATATCCGAGTTAGCTACCGGATGTATCGAGTTCTGGCAAAGTAACCGATGCGTGAGCTCACGACCAGTAGAAAAGGTATGCATCATGTGTATTTGTATGTGTTGTTTGAGTGTGAATTGTCTTGGCTTCCTTAGTTGTTTATTCATGCTAATTGCTAATTGCCTACTTGTTATATATGCTTTCTATATGTGCTTGTTTCGTCTATTTTGCTTGTCTGTACACCGGAGTTGGAGGATTGGCAGAAAGGCGGGGGATTTGAGGGTTTTATTACATTTTGATTAAGTTTAGAACCTTAGAGGACCACCCCCGTTAATGGTTTTCCGCGTTAAATCTTTAAGTTTTATAATCTAAGTGTCGGAGTTCTAGGATCGCCTTTGGCTTTCCCGGGACCTTATATGTTAGTTATGTGGGTACTGTTACTATGCTGAGAACCTCCGGTTCTTATCCCATACATATTTTGTGGTTTTCAGATGCAGGACCTGAGGCACCTCGCTGGGGCATACTGGAAGCTTTCTGCAAGTGAAGAACTCTACCTGTTTGGGGTTTCATTTTGGTTTAGATACATATGTACATAGTTAAATATCTCCAGTGTATATAAATATCATGTTATATCCCTCCTAGAGGTCGATTTTTGGAGAAACAAGTTCTGTAAGCTGTCTTTTGGGCCTTTGGGGTTTTATCTTGTATATATATATATATATATATATATGTATGCTTTAGCCGGTTTAAACTTTGCGAGCCGAGTCAAAGAGCTTTATTATCTGTATCCTTGAAAGGCTTCTTTTATGTATTTATGTTTCGTTTTACTCGTATTCTATTCAGTTTACGTTTATCGCTTACGAGAGTGATGCCCTTTTCTATTTAACGCTTTTGATTAACTTTCCTTCAAAAGACTCCTAGATATAAACCCTTTTTAACTATATATATATATATATATATATATATATATATATATATATATATATATATATATATATATATATATATATATATATATGTTTTACTTTTAGAGGTCGTAGTGCCTTGCCACCTCTGTTTTACATCCTAAGTGTAAAGCTCTGTCTGGTAGGGTGTCACAAAGAATATCCAAAAAAGTAGCACCAATATATATATATATATATATATATATATATATATATATATATATATATTAACTCAGTTTTTGCATAAATATATTATATAACATACTTTTTAATTCTTTGCAGAAAACTCACGATTTGTGGTGCTCTACAAGAATAATATTTGAGATATTCAATAAAATAAGTGTAGAGAAGAAAGCTCTTGTGGATAAAATGGGATATGGTGCTTTGAGCCATATCCCTAGCTTAAATGTCGCCGACAATCTGTTAATGGAACAAGCTCGTTCCTTCGATTTATATAAAATCTTCTTAAACACACAGTATGGGAATATCAAGATCATCCCTACAAAGATAAGGGATGTTGTGGGTTTAAATGCAAATGGTAAATTTTTGTGTTATTATTTTTAGGTGTTGTTAACCTATTTCGGTGCTATTATAGGAGATTGTTTTCTAAAAAAACTTATAAATAAAAATATTACTGAAGAGCAAAAGGAGACTATTGAAAGATTCAACGATTTTTTTTATCATTTTTAACAAAAAAAAATTGTTGAAAATGAGTGTGGATGGAGATGAAAATCGGCTGATATTCAAGAAAACATTCATTCTTTTCATCTAGAAGTGCATCTTGTTGCCAACAATGTAACACCCTACCACACAGAGTCTTATGTTTAAGTCATAAAACAGAGGTGGTTAGGTATTACGACCTCTAAAAGTAAAATTATATATATATATATATATATATATATATATATATATATATATATATATATATATAGTTGAAAAAAGTTTTATTTAGGAGCCTTTGATGAAAAGTTAAAGCAAAAGCGTTAAATCAAAAAGGCGCAACATTCACGTCAACAATAGCGTAACCGAAACAAGATAAGAGTAAGCTGAACATAGTTATATGTTAAGGAGTTCCAAGATACAAATAACAAAGCTTCTGACTCGGTTCGTGAAGATAAACCGGCCAAAGCACATAAGCATATATACATATGTACAAGAGAGAGTCCCCAAATCTGCACAAAATACAGTTTTCATAACCGAATTCTCTAAAGTAACCTCTAAGAGGAGTAATACATCATATACATAATTGGTGAAAATAATAAGTGTCTACATAAAAACATAATAACTAAAAGTAGAGTCCAAAATACAAAAGATCTTCGCTGTAAGAAGCTTCCAGAATACCTCAGCAAGGTACCTCACGTCCTGCATCTGAAAACCACAAAATATGTATAAGGTGAGAACCAGAGGTTCTCAGCATGGTAACAGTGCCCACATCTCCAACATATAATGTGTGGGGAAGGCCGAAGGCGATCCTAGAACTTTCGACATATGATTTAATCTTATAAAAACATAGATAAACCAAAATTAGGTTAGGCAACTAACTAAGGATCTTCATTCTATCTAATACTCCCCTTTCTAACTCCTCCGAACCTTCCAACTACCACTGGAATCATTTGTTTCAAACACAGATATTACACGCAAGGAAATGACAATTAAGATTTAGATACAACAGATAAATAGGTAGAAAGTAGTTTATGCAATTAGTTAGGCATTTCAAACAAAGCACACCAAACAAACACATAGATGCATATGATGCATGCCTGTCCTATGGCTGATGAGTCTCATCTGTTGGTTAAAAAGCCAATCTGACATATCCGGTAGCTAACCCGGGCACAGTCTCTCTATTGCGCCTTAATATAATTAGAGGAAATATGTGTCCTGTCACCATTAGAGGGTATTTGTTCCTTGTCACCATCAGAGGGTATCTGTGCCCTGTCACCATCAGAGGGTATCGGTGCCCTGTCACCCTTACAACCAGAGAGATAAATTACAAGCATACTCACATTCAAAATTTTCCATCATGATTTATTTACCACATTCATTCATTAATCATATATGCATCTCCAACATACTCGCCACATTTTCACGCTTCCTCAATTAATCTTAATCATTTAATCATCAATCATATTTCAGTAATGCTTCTTCTTTCATTTTCCCTTACATTCATTTGTTCATTCCTTCATTTTTTTTCAAACTTTCTTCATCTCTAAGGTTTCATTTCTCCCTTCCTTCTTCTCACCACTCAACATACAACTAAGGTTTAGGAGCTAAAAGAGTAAAAATTGAGGTTTAAAAGTTCAAAATTATATTTTAAAACACAAAACTCACTTTGCTGTTTTCAGGGGTCATGCGTATGCGTGTGCCACGCGTACACATAGGTGGGTTTTCCCTATTCGCGTACGGAAGCACCTTGCTTGCATACGCGAGATTCCCAAAACCAAAAGGTTGGTCGCGTCGTGCGCAGTGTCGCGTATTATAGAATTTTAGTTTTGCACACCGAATTCTCGATGCACATAACTTTCTCGTTTGAAAACATTTTTCATCCGTTCTTCGAACGGCGTAAACTTCACGAACCTAATTTTCATATAAAATAAGTTTGAAACTATTTGGAAGTTCGGAAGCCGAGTTATGGCTCACCGAATTTCGACGAAAAATCAAGTTTTCATAAAAAATCTCAAAGATTACTGAACCTCAATTTTTCAACAAACCAAGTTCCACCCTTTTTAAAACTTACCAAACCATATCAAACCAATTCCAAACACTCCTCAATACACCGCATTTTTAATCCACATTACACCAACTTCACATATATAATCACTCCCACACAATAATTCATTTCTAACAACAACAAAAGCCATATCAACAACTCACATACATATATACATCATCAACCCCATTAACTTTCTTATGCCAAATAACAACCAACTCAACTATTCCACATTCAATTCAACACAACATTCTCAATATATACATCATCATTGCCATATCCAACAATTCAAGTTCAATATACATCATCATCATTATCATTATCATACACATCACCAATTATCTCCATCGAACACATATACCAACATGACAACCATTATAGCACCAACAACAACCTCAAACTCACTAATCCTTATACATATCAATTCATCACAATTATCAACAACATCAATAATTCAATTCTTATCCTACGCTCAACTAATCTAAGTTTTCACGACACGTTATATTTTAGTTACGAGAAATCGAAACCATACCTTGGCTGATTCTTCGATAAACCCGGAACACCTCAAGTGTTCCTACACCATAAGCTTATCAACACAGTTCCTCACCAACGAACCTAGCTTCCAAAATCGATCTCAAACTTCCAAATCCTCAAATTAATTCCACTTCTCAACCAATTTCTAATCTAACAACATAATTACCACTATAATTAACATCGAATTCACTTACTCAACATTACACCCAGATATTGAAGAAGCTTACCTTACTCACATCCAAGGGAGCTAAACCCAACAAAACCCACAAGCTAATTCAAACCTAAACACCGAAATCATACAAAATTTAACATGCATTCACACTGAGTTTCAAAATTGGGGAGAAGTAAACTAAAAATTAGAAGTGAGTTTCATACCTAATCAAGAACTGGGCTTTGTAGAACTCGACGCTGCGGTCGCATGGCCACAAACGGTGCGGTGATCGGAGCTCCAAATCAAAAGTTATTTGGATTTGATTGGAGGGTTAGGTTTTGAAACTCTCTTCTTCCCTCTCTTGAAGTTTCCAACGTGTTTCAAGGTGTGGCTGAAGGGAAATGAGCTGAAGGGAAATGGGTATTAGTGCTTTGAGTTGGGCCTTGGGCCCAATACGGGTCCGGCTCACTCGATTCGACCCGTTCGACCCAATCTTGCGCCAAATTCTTTAAAATTAGTGTCAAAATTCTTATTTTAATTAGCTATACCTCATTAAACTATAAAATTCCATTTTTTAATTTCTTAGATTAATAATTAATTTATTGGCTAATTATTTATTAATTTTAGGGTTTTACAAACAACAGCGAGCAAAGTTTTTTCAATTCACATGCCAGCAATTCTCGTTATTGACAACACACAGGAATAGAATTGGACTACTCATCTGCTCAACTTCCTGATTAAAGCAATCAGAAGTCACAAGAATGAGAACAAATACTCAGTTGATGGGTGTCTTTTCGCATTGATGATTGTACACTTTAACGAATATAAATTTATTAATACACTAGTGGATAGAACACTCAAACCATTGTTGGTTGCTTGGACAAGGAAGAGATTGGTTCAGAGGAGTGATCGTGAGGCAAAAGATGAAATGGTAACTTAAAAAAAACTTTTGGTGTCATTATTTGTTAATTAAATAACTTTCTGGTTTAGGGCCTCAAAAAACAATCAGAGTTGAGACAAGGAAAAGAAGAAAATAATAAGATAGAAAAGAAGGATAAAAAGCAGGAAAAGAAAATGTACGAAAAGAAGAAACTTGTTATAGTTGATTCATCTTAAAAAATAGAGATTGATTCTCCTTATGAGTAAGATTGAGAAACTATCTATTTATTTAAAAATATATTTTATTTTTTATCAATTTTTTTTGTATTGTCAGAAGAGAAGAAATACAGAAGAAACAAAAAAAACCCGAAAAGAAGGATGAAGAAAAAAATGATAAGCCGGCAGAAGAGTAAGTGTTACTTTTCGGTGTCATTTATAAATATGTATTGTGTTTATTTATCTAATATTTTTGTGCTTTTCTAGGACGAAAACCAAAAAAAGATGCTCCAAAAAAATATAGAAAAAAGAAAGATTATTTAGCCTGAACAACCAAAAAGTGGCAAGACTTAATAGAAGTTCGTCTTGATTCTTCAGAAGCGCAAGATTCAATATCTTATATTGTTTTATTTTTCTTTCTTTGTTAAAATCTCCTAAAAGTTGTTGTAATTTCTCTAATTTTACTGAATAATAATTATTTTATCCTTAAAATACCACCTGTAAATTTCGCGAGTGAAAATGATATTGTGTATGTGTTCAGGGGTCTGTAAATGTAGCAATTGATCCCATATAATTTCTCTTATCATTTCTTTATTTTCTAAATATAAAGTTATTCTGCTACCCTAGATGTAGCATATGTGCTTTTAATCTGAATATCTTGGTTGATAACCTATAATTTTATATCTTTTTTTCTTAAGAAAAAAACACAAGAAATTTATGTATTTAAGAAAAAAATGCATAAAAAAAGAAAAAAAGAGTTTACAGCCTTGTAAGTTCTCATTATAACAAAATGAGTAAAAGACAAATAGGACCCTGACCTTTTAAAATGCGGACATTTTTGTCCCTCAAGATTGAAAAATACATTTCGATCCCCCACATTTTAAAACGGCAGACAATTATACCCCTCCGTTCGTTTTGGGCCAAAAACGGCAACGGAGCCAGCTGACATGGAGGGGTAGAGAATGACGTGTCCGTTACACTTGCTGAAGTGGATTGGGAAGAATTTTTAGTGGACAAATTCGTCCCTTAAGTGCAAAACGACGCCGTAAGCATGAGTGAGCCCTATTTCATCAAAATGCAAGGTGGAAGCCATGCCTGCTGCTTGTGCGATCGTCCATGGTGAGTGGGGGGTTCTTCATGCACAAGACCTAGAAACACTTTGGGAGGTGTGGCTCATGCTAAGCCCCTCAGTCACCATAGTCTCTGTCGTCGCTATGCCATCTCAGTCGCCGCTCGCTTTTCCTCTCTATCTCTCTTTGTGCCTCTCTGGTTCGCTTCTTTCTTCCTCTTAACTTGTCGTAGGTGTTTTCTTTTTGGTTATAGTTTCTCTTGATCTTATCGTAGTATTCACGGAGATGATAAATTGATGCGTTTGGTCAATATATTTTTTCTTTACATGACTGCGTTTAACATGCTTGATGAATTGCACCATTAGTTGAAAGATGTATTTACTTATTCTCTCTCGGTTGTTCATGGTGATTATTGTGTGATTTTCTATTCTTGATTTTTTTTATACTTTCTTCTATTTCTTATGTAATGTAACTTTTATGATTCTTAGTTGCTTGATTTTGTTTTGATAAAATGATTTTGTGCTCTATTTTTAATTTGAACTCTTAAATATAAATTTGAAATGAATACATGGATCCATTCTTACGTGTTTTAGTATTTATGAATGTTCAACTTGGTTGTTTCTTAGAAATTCTGAGTTTGTACCTTAGGTTTGTTCCTTCATCCTTTAGAGTTGAGTGGCATGATCTGTTCTGTTTTCCTCTTGGATGGTCAAAGGTGCTTTTTGCAATGATTCAACCCACTTATTCAGTTCTTGGTGGCTTGCATTGATTATTGTATAGGCTTTTCTTTTGTTATGTGAGTGGGTGAATTAATAAGAGTAATGTTTTATTATGAGGTTGAAGAAAGAGGATTCAGAATTGGGATTAGATCCTAAATTGTATGTTCACATTTAACTTGTGAATAATTGTTTCTGTGCTAATTTCAGCAATAAGGGAAGAATAATTGTTTTGCACTTAAGGGACGAATTTGTTCAGTAAAAATTCGTCCCAATCCACTTCAGCAAGTGTAACGGACACGTCATTCTCTACCTCTCTATGTCAGCTGGCTCCGTTGCCCTTTTTGGCCCAAAACGGACGGAGGGGTATAATTGTCTGCCATTTTAAAACGTGAGGGATCGAAATGTATTTTTTAATCTTGAGGGACGAAAATGTCCGCGTTTTAAAAGGTCAGGGACCTATTTATCTTTTACTCTAACAAAATTTATGTATTTTGATTCAATAGTTGTGGTGCTGTATTGACATAATTTTAGTGCTTTTCAGGTTAAAAATGCATGAAGAGAGACTAGAGAAAGCTAACGCTATGGAGGAAGATGTTCAGGTTGAAGAAGTAAGAATGGAGGAAGAACATACCCACCAAGAAAGAAGTCCAGGTGAAAGCAAGAATGGAAGATGCACCAGAATCTGACAAGTAAGTAAATTATTCTTTTAGTTAATGAATGTTCATTGTTAGAGTATAATTAGGAGGAATTAGATCAATTAGCATTATTTAGTATATCTGAATATTTATTATAAGATATTACGTCTTTATTATTTCGATTCTCTTAGCACCTATAAATATCCTTCTATATTGTATCATTTGATACAACTTGAATGTATATAATCCTTTTCTCTACTGTTCTCTCTTACCCTTTCTAACATAGTATCAGAGACATGGTATCATCCTTAAAGAGGATATGTTATATTTTTCTTTTGGTAAAATCACCATATTTTTCATATTTTTCATCTATTCCATTTTCTTGTCTTTTGTCCCTTCTTTGATGCTTTTTCACCTCATCGACTAGCCTCTCTCCGTCTTGTGTCTTCCAAGTCGAATGATCAAACACCATTGTCATCCGCTGCTTACATATTCTCATGGAGAAACCATATAGTTTTCGCTCTCTTTCGTCAGTTCCGTCTGTGTTTTCTCATGGCAGTTCCATTTGCGTTTCCTTCTGGCAGTTCTGTCTGTATTCTTTGTGACAATTTCGTATGCGTTTCCTTGTGGCAGTTCCGTTTGCGCTTTCTTGTGGCAGTTCCGTCTGCGCTTCTTTTCGGCAGTTTCATCTGCACTTGTTCTTTCAGTTTATGCATTTTTTATTTCGTTATTTTAAATAAGTTTCAAACTCAAGTTGTCACTTGAGTTTGAAGGGGGATGTTCGAGTATAATTAGGATCGATTAGATCGATTAGTATTATTTAGCATATCTGAATATTTATTATAAGATATTACGTCTTTATTATTTCGATTCTCTTAGCACCTATAAATACCCTTCTATATTGTATCATTTGATACAACTTGAATATACGCAAATTCTTTTTCTATTTCTGTCTCTTACCCTTCTATTATCATTTTTTTATTTCGTTGTTTTAATAAGTTTCAAACTCAAGTTGTCACTTGAGTTTGAGGGGGGATGTTAGAGTATAATTAGGATCAATTAGATCAATTAGCATTATTTAGCATATATGAATATTTATTATAAGATATTGCATCTTTATTATTTTGATTCTCTTAGCACCTATAAACACCCTTCTTTGTTGTATCATTTGATACAACTTGAATATACATAATCCCTTTCTCTAATGCTATCTCTTACCCTTTCTAACATTCATATTTCATTTAATGTTATTGAATTACTGATATTTTCAATTGAAGTTTTGTTGATTGATATAGAAAAAAAAGATGTTTCTAATAATTGACACCAAATTTTATTTAGTAACCCACCTAAATATTTTCATCAGAATATACAAATTCAAAATTTATATTTTTATTGCATTGAATCTCTAAATTTGTAATGCACAATTTTGGTATCATTTAGATCATATTCATATCTTTCTTAGAAAAAAATCTTGTGTTTTGGATGAATTGCCCAACTATTAATCTCAGGAGTAAGCCTGGTCCTGAAGAACATATGCTTGTGGTTCAAAAACAAACTTAGAGTGAACCCCTGAATATGTGAGTTTTCTAATTTGCTTTCCTATTCTAGTGAATGTGCGTATTTTATTTAGTGTTATTGCGTTAATGATATTTTGAATTAAAGTATTACTCATTGACACTGAAATGTGTTTAGTATCTCACCTAAATGTTTACTCAATATTAAGTTATTTATTGTTTGCTTTCATTAGAGTGCCACTTTAAGCAATTGTTCCTCCAAAGGATCATCAACAAGAGTGAATATAAGGAGAAACCTCTACCTCCATTCCTCCACAACATCAACAAGACAACAACAAGCTTCTAGGAAATCTCTGCCAAAAAAATGTCAGCAAGAAGAATATCTTAATGCATAAGTTCTACTTATTTTTTTTTACTAGTTTTAGTGTTATTCCATCAATTATTCTTTGTTGTATTGCTTCATATTATTGAGTTATTTTAAACAATTTCCTGTATCATCTTGTAATCCTCCACAAGGTCAAGATGTAAAAGCTAGATTATTGATGGTTGCTAATGTTGCACTAGATATTAACTTTTCTGCATCATCATTTAACATTGGCATAAGTCAATCAAGCACTGAACCTACCATTATATAAGAAGATGAGCCACTAGCCAACATGAAAAAATTACCAAAAACTAGAACCCAATAGAGCCATTTGTTAGTTGAAGAGATAGAAAATTTAGTTAAGGTGATGGATGTTGAAATTGCAGCAGCATTGGACTATGCTAAGGAGATAAATTCACAACAAAAACATAAAGATGTGCAGCTAAGTTTGAACTTCCTTGATAAGTTCAAGACTCCGGTAAAAGAAAAGAAAATAACAGAGGAACTCAAGAAAAAGTGTTATCATTTGGTCACACAATCAAAGAATAACAAGGATAGGGAAGAGCAATGAGTAAAAATCATATTCTTGTTGAACCATGAATTTCAATTTGAGGGAGCTAGATATTACTTCATGTCTTAGAA
The DNA here is from genome assembly GCF_003086295.3 of Arachis hypogaea. Classification (NCBI taxonomy): domain Eukaryota; kingdom Viridiplantae; phylum Streptophyta; class Magnoliopsida; order Fabales; family Fabaceae; genus Arachis; species Arachis hypogaea. Next base: position 112,426,736 of record NC_092053.1, read on the forward strand.
ACCTAGAAAATTTGTAATTAATGTGGTAAATTCTTGTGTCATAACATTAATAGTTCCTATGGTTTTTCTTATGAGTTTTTTTTGTCATACATGTAAATAATTTAGGTCCTTTGTTTTTATAGGTGGTCTCCACAACGTGTTAGGTTCTCAACACAAAAAATGTAAAAGATTTGAAGAACTGGTATACTATGTCATATTGGATATTATAGTAAGCTCTACTACCATTAAAATTTATTCTTGATTTTGGTGCTTTTTGGATATATGATGTTAGCTTTTTGTGCTAATGTCAATGCTATTCGCATGCTTGTTAACATTGCCACCTAAGACTATTTACAACGACACAATTGCAGAAAGTAATTGCAAACTAAAAATTACTATTGAATAAACACCATAACACTAAAAATAATAAAACGTGTCACCTTAAATTCATTAATACAACACAAAATTCAGAAAGTAAAGCTCAATATCATTTTAAAAGAAAAACATTAAAAGAACAACACCAAAATTCTCGACCACAACACTGAGTATCATTCAACTATACACCGAAAATATTATCTTATTGCATTGAATCTCTAAATTGATAATTCATAATTTGTCCATATTAAAGGCTTAAATTCGGTTGTGTTATTGATCCACCATCTAAAAGGTTCAACTGCCAAAAGTAAAGCATATATTAATACAAGTATTAAGATGCACAAACACAATTTTACCTAATCAAAGTACATCAATTTTACTTCACTTAGAGCTTTCTTTTTCTTTTTCTTTGATACATTTGTAATCTATTTTTTGTTATTTGATCCCAATTTATTTTTGAGACATCCTCTTGTTCTCATATGTGGTGGGCTTTGAAGGTCATTAATCTCATCCAAGAAAACATCTTCATGTGATAAGAAATATTTTTCTTTATTTTTGGCTTTATATTTTTACATCTCAGCCATCACATTATCATAAGCGCAGTGTAGAATCGCAATCAACTCCTCAGATTCTGATACAAATTCACAAATATTATGTGAACAAAATACCAAATCATCAAATCTCCTACTTCTTGGCTCCAATAAAGGCTCATCATGATTGTTCTTGATATGTGTGCCTCCTCTTTACATTGTTACTCCAACGTTCCAATATATATCTTGATGTAACTTTATCTACTCACTCAAAGCTTAACACACTCAAACAATAATGACACAATGTACCTCTTGACTCAAATAATAAGCATTAGAATTTTACTTCATATGATATCGCGTATATATAACCATAAACTTATTGAATGTCGAGTTTGAAATATGTTCTAAAACTTCATATGCCGTGAAACCTAGAGTGCACTTCATCGATCTTGTGATACAATTCACCTTTCCTCTAAATTATGATTGAACGTCCTTGAACTTCTTATGAGTATACACATGATGAAATTGAGCTTCTACTATTGATTTTGTTGCACAAGGTATAATAATATGAAAATCTGCAGAATTAGGTTCTCTCTCTTATCTCTTTACTTCTTAGGTAATATATTAGTAATATATTAAAAGAAAGCTAAAGATAGCCTCTAGATTCATTTTTAACTTTCTAGGCTTCTACTATTCTGACACATCAGTTTTAGTGGCTAATTCATACAACTTGAATAAAATTTATCTAACTAAATTACCTTTTAATCCTCCAATTTATATTTGAAATACTTTTTAACCCTTTTACAAAATAAAAAGATCTGTTACTATTCTTATAATTTATCATTTAATGAATGGGCAATATATTAACAGAGAGCTAAAGGTAGCCTCTAGATTCATTCTTAGCTTTGTAGGCTTCTACTATTCTACCACGTCAACTTTAATGGCTAATTCACACAACTTGAACACAATTTATCTAACTAAATTATCTTTTAATCTTCCTATTCTTATTTGAAATATTTTTTAATCTTTTTATAAAATAAAAAGATCTGTTACTATTCTTATAATTTATTATGTGATGAATGGACAATAATAACATAACTTGCACCTTCTCTTATGCTATAAGATTCTTATTATGTTTTTATCTCTTCATAATATTCTTTCTTTGTATAATATCATAGTATTTTTTTAAAAATATTCTTTAATTTTATATAGGTTACTTTATGCTTTCAATGTTAATAACTTCTTTTTAATAGATATAAATTGAGTTAAATTCTAATTCATTCTCACTTTTTATATTTACTCTTTCTTATATCTACTATATAAATCAACATTCACTTTACACATTTTCTTTATCTCTTCTCACATAATCTCATATTTCTTTTTTTTTCTTCCTTCCACTTTTGCTAAATATATGTACTAAGTGATTATGTAATTGTACTTATTAGGAAAAAGATGAAGAAGAAAATGATGGTGACTCAACTAAGCAGGAAGAAGAAGACTTGAATTAACATAATCACTAAATCAAGGTAACAACCTTCTTTGTAAGTATTGCTTGACGAGCTATCTTAATATTAGTTCTCATATATATCTTTATAGTTGGATTGGGTGTGAAACTTGTTATGTAAATCACCTGTCTTATATAATAACAAAGGGTGCAATTTAACGGGTGTATCTAATAAAAATGAGTAAAGCAATATTATTCAACCTTAAAGCTATTTTACTTTTTAGCAAATGACTACTATAGTAGTTCATGAAATTTGTTTGCAAGGTTTCATGGGATTCAAAATGAAGCAAGACAAGTGGATCACATTAAGACAACAAATATTTTAAAATAAAAGGATATTTCTTTTCTGTTAGTGCATTGTGATGAATAAGTTCCATGTATTATTACATGAAGAAATGTGAATGACTTTCAAGTGACATAAATGTGTTTCATGAATAAAGCTATATATCATGTGTTTATTTTCCAGAGTATGTGAGTGGATATTTATATGAATTTTAAGTTGTTAGATGTTTTTATAAATAAAATTATATGTAATTTTATAGGAGTGTATTTTTGTGTTGAAGTTGTAAGTGTGTGTTGTAAGAAGAGTTTACCATAAAAAGTAAATGTATTTCTACATAAAATTGTTCTATGAATAAGGTTGATCTATATTTTTACGAAAATACATGTATGATTTCTAATAAACCACTATTTTATGATATATTTTGGATTGAATTGAGTGGATTTTGTCAATTATTCTCTCACTTATTCATGTAAACTGCATGTTTTTAAGTTTTCTTCCTAATTTTGTGCTATGATTGAAAACATGCTTTCTAGGCCTTAAAATTACTAATTTGTAATCCTCCTTTATCACCATTCGATGCCATGATGTGTGCATTAAGTGATTTCAAGTTTTATAAGGCAGGAATGGCTAAGAGGATGAAAAAGAAGCATGCAAAAGTGGAAGGAACACAAGAAATTGAATGTTTGAGAAGCTGGAACTGACGCGCACACGTGGCTGAAGCGCACGCATGATCACACCATCCTGGAACCGATGCATACGCGTGACTGACACGTATGCGTGACGAGCGTCACGTGCCTCAGTAAAGTGAATTCGCTGGGGGAGATTTCTGGGTTGCTTTTGACCTAATTTTAGGCCCGAAAATGTAGACAAGAGGCTGCAGAGTGAAGCTGGAATGAATCACTTTCATTCATTTACACATTAGGTTTTAGATGTAGGTTTCTAGAGAGAGGGGATCTCTCCCCTCTCTAGGTTTTAGGGTTTTTAGTCTTATTTCTTCTTAGCTTCAGAATTTTATCTTGCTTTAATTTAGTTTTTTTCTACCTTTTATTGTTCCAGTATCTTAGTTTATCTTCTCTAGTTGATTTTTTTATTTTCCCAATTTAGCTTATGAACTCTTCTTGTTAGATTCAATTTCCTTTTAATGCAATTTGAGGTATTTCATGTTTATTGCTTCTTTCTTTAATTATTGGTTATTGATTCCTTGCATTTGTTAATTTTAGATTTTACTATTTTTTGTTACTTTTCTATGCTTTTATTTTGTGCCTTCCAAGTGTTTGATAAAATGCTTGGTTGGATTTTAAAATAGATTTTTATGTTCTTGACTTGGATTGATTAAGTAGAGACTCTTGAGTTATCGAAGTTCTTTTGTTGATTGGTGAATGAAAGTTGCTAGTTGGCTTGAGCCTCACTAAATCTAGTCTTTGATTAGGACTTGTGAACTTAAGTCAATTTTGCTCGCTTGACTTTCTTTCATTTGTTAGAGGATAACTAAGTGAAGGCGATTTGCACTTACCATCACAATTGATGATGATAATGAGGATAGGAATTTCAATTCTCAATCCTTTCTAGGACATTTCTTAGTTGTTAGTTTATTTTTCTCGTAATTTATATTTTCTTGTTTCTTATTTCAAAACCCCAAAAAGAAGTACATCATAACCAATAGTAAACACACTTCCCTGCAATTCCTTGAGAGACGACCCGAGGTTTGAATACTTCGGTTTATTTTTATTGGGGTTTGTACTTGTGACAACCTAATTAAACATTGACCGAGGATTGCTTGTCGGTTTAGGACTATACTTGCAACGAAGTTATTTTGAGAAATTCTTTACCGACAATTTTCTTTCATCAAGTTTTTGGCGTCGTTGCTGGGGAATTGCAAATGTTTGCCTTATTATTGGTTATTGTGAATATTGTGAATATGTTTGCCTTTTCGTTTCTTTGTTAGTTGTTGCTAGTTTTAGGAGTTTATTTTTATTATTTCTTGTTAGTTTTTGTTTTTATTTTCTCTTGTTACTATGAATTCTCACCCCTTTGGCTATGAATTTGGTTCAAATTATGTTGTAGGAAATGGATGCTACAATGAGAACATGTATCGGGGATGGGACAATCAAAGATGGAATAAGCCTCAGGCTTATGGACAACCTTCTTAGCAACAACCTCCTCCAACATACTATGAGCAAGAACCACCCTTTGATGCATACCCATCTAATGGCTATGGTGGACCTCCTTGTGACTACCAACAACCACTACCATATGCCTATGAACCCCTCTTCAATATAGCCCTCAACCATACTCACAAGCCTCATCCTACCAAACACTTCCATATGACCCTAATCCATATCCCCCATACCAACCACCATATGAGCCCTGTGAACAAGAACCCATTGAACCACCACAATTCCAACATCATTACCCTCACAACCCTTCTTTTCCCTCCAACCAAGCTCCTATGGATGATACACTTGGTGTCATTCTTCAAGAGCAACAAGAGCTTTAAACCACACTCACCTATACCCTCACCGGTTTCACCTCTACCCTCCAAGAGCTTATATCCTATCTACCTCCACATTCTACCAACAACCAAAGCACCTTCCAACCTCCCAACTTTAATGCATCTTCTTTTCAACCGCAAGATGAACTCTTTTTCCACCACAACCCTCCATAGAAGAGTGTCCATATCCATCATTCCAAAAGTAATATGATCCTACTTATGTTAGCCCAATGGAACAAGAGCCAATGGATCGTCTCAAGGAAGCAATGGATCGGCTCCAAGCAATCATCTGTAAAAAAGAGCAAGAGGAAGCCCAAAGGTCGCGCAAAACTATCATGTCTAACATTGCTAAAATTCAATTGACTCATGGGATACATGTCACAAGCAATGTATTTTCATGGATGAATGTGAAAAATCAACCGACGAGAGGAGCATGAAGGAGATTTTAGAATCTCAACATGAGAACAAGGAAATGGAGTGTGTTGTACAACAAGTGGAAAGTAGGGAGATTGTTGAAGAAGAAGAAGTGGTTGAAGACCTAGGTGAAGTTGCACAAGAGGTGGATTCCAAGCTTGAGAACACTTCCACACCAAGTGATGCTATTGATGATGTTGTAGAAGTTGTTGAACCTTCTTCCATTGAGCATGAATTTGATGTTGTAGAGGATAATGTGAAACCTCTTAAGCATATTATGGATGATGAGAGATTGGAAGAGGTTGAGCAAGCGATAAATTCTCTTATTGACAATGATTCCACACCAACTAATGTGTTATTTGAGACTGTTGAACCTTCCTCATTATGTTGTGAAATTAATGTTGAGGAGGCTAGAGCACAACCTCCAACACATGAATTGAACAATGAGGAATGTATAGAAGAAATTGGTGAGCAAGGAATTGAAATTGAAGAAAGGTACCAAGAGAAAGAGGTTGAAGTTGAAGAAGCTTGCCAAGAGGTAGAAGGAGTCAAGAAAGAGCACAAGAGAGTGGAGCTTGCAAGATCATTAAAAACACCTCTCCCCAAGCCATTACCATCCAACACAACATTCAAGTGGGTGAAATTCTTATCCTTAAACTTTACTTTCCCACTTGAATATGGTTTGCTTGAGATGGATGGTCAACTTAGAGCTCTTTGTGGCTTTAAGAGCAAAAGGGAGATGGTTAGTATTTGGAGTTGTCATGCACAGTTCGTTGTGGTGGAAAGCTCAAAGTTAAAATGCAAAGGTTGGTGTAGAGCTAGATTTCTTGGGTGTAAGAAGTTGTTTGGATGCTTAATTGAGAATTTGGATTGCTTGCCACCCGATTGGAACAATGATGATCAACTTAAAGACGGGTGTAGAAATAAGATTTGGGATCCCGGCATACAAGAGGATCAACTTTGGGAGCTCAAAACTTGTGAAGAACTTCATTAAGGCTTGGTGAATTTTTTTGGAAATGTTGGAGCTTATTGGAAGTCCAAGCATTGGTGGAAGTTTCAAGATGAGTTCAAGCACAAGCCACCATGACAAGGAGTTAACCAAATGTCCAACTTAAGGACTTTAACTAAAAGTGCTAGGTGGAAGACACCCCACCGTGGTAAATTCTTTCTAATTTCCCTTTTATTTATATTGGTAATAAGTTGAATTTTCAATTTTAGTTAGGTTTATTTAGTTTAAGTTGTGTTTAAACTTGTTAGTTTATTATATATATATATAAAACCGGCAACCCACGCGTGCGTGTGGGCGACGCGTAAACGTCGTATGCTGATGCTGCAATCCCTGGTACAAAAACCAAAGAGTTGCGCTGGAACTGTGCGGGTGGGGTGCTAGGTGCACAACCTAACCCACGCGTACACCTCGCTGACGCGTACGCGTCACCTTATTTTCTGACCACCCACGCGTGGGCGTGCGCGACATGCACGCGTCGTATCTGAGTGCTGCCTTACCTGGTACAGAAACCAGAGAGTTGTGATGGAATGTTGCTAGTTTCGTGCATTTAGAACGAAAACATATCACGCGTAAGCGTGACCGACGCTCATGCGTCACCTTTGCTTTTCTGCTTCTCATGCGTACACGTGACTGACGCGTACACACCGCCTCCTCCTTCTACTATCCACGCGTGCGCGTGGACGACGCTTACGCGTCGCTTCTCTTCTCCCATTTCTTTCTTCTTTCTTCTCTCCTTCTTCTTTCTTCTCTCATTCTTCTTTCTTTCTACCTTTCTTCTTCTTTATTCCTTTAACTTCTCATCTTTATTCTCTTTCATGCTCTTTTACTTATTGTATTTGCATACTTTTATTCATTGCATTTTAACTTTGTGTTTCTTCTTTTTTTTTTTAAAGTTTGCTATCTTTCCATTGGTATTGACTTTTCTTAATTAACTGTTGAATATTTCTTGCAGTGTTTTGGTGCTTCGTGACTTGTTTTGTATTATTGGGTGATGATAATTATAGGCCGGCCACCAAGAAGGAAAAGGCAAAGCTTCTAAATGGGGCGAACAATAAGTCGCTTCGCACAATCTTTTGAAGGCGTTCATCAGTTGTAGCAACCCTATTCATCTTTACATGCACCGAGGACGGTGCAATATTTAAGTGTGGGGAGGTCGAGACCGACTTCTGTGGGTAACTACTTCCCTTTCAAACACCAATTATTACTCCTCTTTGTTAGTTAGTTGTTGCATTGCATGATAGATTGCATGTTAGTTAGAATTCATACATATTTTGCCACTTCTTTCTTACTAGGACTACTTGGTTGAAGTAATAATTTCTTTTCCAAGAAACTGTTTTAGAGCATTTCACCAATTTGAATTAAAATTTTTGAACTTGCTTGAAGAAATTTAATTTGGAACATGGTTTTAGAGCTAGAACACACAAGCCTAGTGAGATTTTGAGCTTATTTGATTGGTTGCATCTTATCAACCAATATTTTATTTTGGTGTGTGTTGTTCTCTCTAAAATTGTGATCTTTGTCTTGCTTGATTCTATATTTCCATTGTTTGATGTATGCATGCACTTATATGATTGAGACCTTTGTTTCACTATAGCTCACATACCCATATGGACTTACCCTGTTATCATCCTTTGCAAACCAATGAATGTCCTTAATTTGAATGTCCTTAATTCTATTTTACCCCATTTATTCTTTACTTTAGCACATCACTAACTCTAAGCGAAAAATAATGAATGTCCTTAATTTGAATCCTTAGTTAGCTTAGACTAGTGAGAGTATGCATGATTTAAGTGTGGGAAAATTGGGTTGGGAACATCTGGTTTAGGGATTGGGTATTGTTTTTTTTTTTGTGAAAATATGAAAAAGATAGTTGAGCACATAATCTTATATTCAATATCTTAATCATATGCATTGAGAAAGAAAAGAAAAATAAAAAGAAAGAAAAAGAAAAGAAAATTAAAAAAAAAAGATAAAAATAAAGCAATAAAAAGGGGACAAAATACCCCCAAAGTACATGGTGGTAGCAATGCATATGTATTGTACTCAAATTTGGGTTGCATGAATATATAGAAAATATAGTTAATGGGTAGTTAGGTTTTGCATAGTAATTACATAGATTGTTTTAAGTTAGGTGGGAATTTTAGGTTAATCAAGGATTCAGATTTCAGTCCACTTAACCAAATACATTCCTACTTTGATCCTAACCCCATTACAACCCTTGAAAAGTCCTCTTGATATGTGTTTTCATGCATTAAATTTTTGTTGATTGGTAGCAGAAGAGCAAGCCTTAGAAAGTAGGATTAGTAGAGAACCGAGAGAATCAACTCTCAAACACTAGAGTGATTAGAGTGTATACACTTAAGGTGAGGATTCGATGCTCGATTCTTTGTTCCAGTTCATGTTTGCTCTTGGAAGATTTACTTACTTGTAACCAAGTAGGTAAAAGTATTTAGCATGTAGTTGCATTTATATAGATAAGTTGCATTGCATAAGTCTTACCATTGCATAAGTCTTGAGCTTAGCATGAGGACATGCTAATGTTTAAGTGTGGGGAGATTGATAAACCACTATTTTATGATATATTTTGGATTGAATTGAGTGGATTTTGTTAATTATTCTCTCACTTATTCATGTAAATTGCATGTTTTTAGGTTTCCTTCCTAATTTTGTTCTATGATTGAAAACATGCTTTCTAGGCCTTAAAATTGCAAATTTGTAATCCTATTTTATCACCATTCGATGCCGTAATGTGTGCGTTAAGTGATTTCAGGTTTTATAAGGCAGGAATGGCTAAAAAGATGGAAATGAAGCATGCAAAAGTGGAAGGAACACAAGAAATTGAAGGTCTGAGAAGCTTGAACTGACGTGCTCGTGTGGCTGAAGCGCACGCCTGATTACACCATCCTGCAACCGACGCGTACACGTGACTGATGCATATATGTGACTAGGAATTCGTCCAATCGACGCATACGCGTGACAAGTGTCACGTGCATCAATAAAGTGAATTCGCTGGGGGCAATTTTTGAGCTGCTCTTGACCCAATTTCAGGCCCGAAATGTAGACAAGAGGCTGCAGAGTGAAGCTAGAATGAATCACTTTTCATTCATTTACACATTAGGTTTAGATGTAGGTTTCTAGAGAGAAGCTCTTTTTAGGGTTTTTAGTCTTATTTCTTCTTAGCTTCAGAATTTTATCTTGCTTTAATTTAGTTTTCTTCTACCTTTTATTGTTCTAGTATCTTAGTTTATCTTCTCTTGTTGATTTCTTTATTTTCCCAATTTAGCTTATGAACTCTTCTTGTTAGATTCAATTTTCTTTTAATGCAATTTAAAATATTTCATATTTATTGCTTCTTTCTTTAATTGTTGGTTATTGATTCCTTGCATTTCTTAATCTTAGATTTTACTATTTCTTATTACTTTTCTATGCTTTTATTTTGTGCCTTCCAAGTATTTGATAAAATGCTTGGTTAGATTTTAAAATATATTTTTATGTTTCTGACTTGGATTGATTAATTAAAGACTCTTGAGTTATCAAAATTCTTTTGTTGATTGGTGAATGAAAGTTGCTAGTTGGCTTGAGCCTCACTAAATCTAGTCTTTGATTAGGACTTGTGAACTTAAGTCGATTTTGCTCGCTTGACTTTCCTTTATTTGTTAGAGGATAACTGATGCGGGCAGAAATTGGTGAGTTAAGAATGATTATAAAATATGCGTTGCAAGTATAGTTCTCAACCAACCAGAAATCCGCTTTATCAATTTAAAAAGGGTGTCACAGAAATTAAAATTAAAATACTAGGAGTATGGATCCCAGGTCGTCTCCCAACGAGTTGCAGAAAAGTGTGCTATTTTATTAATCAGATGTTTTCAAAAAGGTTTGAGTTGAATGGCAGAAAATTAAATTAGAGAATTTATATAAATTTAAATAAAGGCCTTGACTGGGAGTTGATTAGTTGGAAGCCCTATTCTTGTTGCAGTACTCTCAAGATTAATTGATAATTGAGGATTATTCTGTTTAGTTGTCCCTCACTAAGTAAGGAAAAGTTAAACAAGTTGGAATGCTATTTCTATCTACAAGTTCCAATCCGCTCTTGGGAGGATTGGTGTTAGTGACTAGAGAGCAATCCAACAATAAACCCAACTACAATCTCTCTCTTGAGCATCCCAACTTCAAGGGTTTCTTTCAATCAACTCCCCATCAAGTTAGGGAACTACTCGCTCATTGTAAATGTAAAATTCATAACATAAGAAAGGGAATTAAAGAAAGACATGATAAATAATGATCAAAATATTAATTAAAAATAAAGGTAATTCTTGTATTAATAAATGCTAAAATAATCCAATAGTAAAATTAAGTAAATTAAGGAACATGGAAGAGTAAGAGACAAGTAAAGAGAACGAACTAGAATGTCGAAGTCTTGATGAGGCAATAACTCTTCTCAATATCCCAATGCAAAAACAATGAACATAACAAATCCTAAAAACTATGAATGTATAGAGAGAAAACCTAGAGGAGAAAAAAACTAGATCTAAAAACTTAAAACTATGCAGAATGAATGTTGTTGTTGGTTTCTGCATGTTCTCTGGCTCTAGTCTGCTTTTCTAGGCCGGAAACTGGGTCAAAATAAGGCCCGAAATCGCCCCCAGCGATTCTGCAGATTATGCAGATCGCGCATGTCACGCGGACGCATCGCCCATGCGGCCGCGTCACTCGTGCTATTCCATGCCGCGCGGTCGCGTCGTCCATACGGCCGCGTCACTGCGATTTCCTCTCTTTCGCGCGGTCGCGTGAGCCATGCGGCCGCGTCGCTTCTCGCTGGTCATCTCCTCAATTTATTGTGTTCCTTCCATTTTTGCAAGCTTCATTTTCAATCTCTAACTCATTCATGTCCTATAAAGCCTGAAACACTTAACACACATATCACGGCATCGGATAGAATAAAGGAGAAATAAAAATACATAATTAAAGTCCCTAGGAAGCAAGTTTTCAATCATACAATAACTTTAGGAAGGAATTATAAATGCATGCTTATTTAATGAATAAGTGGGTAAAGATCATGATAAAACCACACAATTAAACACAATATAAACCATAAAATAGTGGTTTATCAACCTCCCCACACTTAAACATTAGCATGTCCTCATGCTTAGTTGAAGGAGATAAAATAAATGAGCAGGAACATGTAAAACCTGTGCGATGCAATGCAACCTATATATATATATATATATATATATATATATATATATATATATATATATATATATATATATATATATATATATATATATATATGAATGCAACTATATGATTTTTGTCCACTTGATCAAAAGTAAGTAAGCTCTTCAAAATAATTACAAATCAAATTTCACTAACTCAATTCTTATATAGTAAGAACAGATAAAAATGCAAGAAGATAGCTCATGAAAGTAGGGAACATAGAAATTCAAGCATGGAACCCTCACTGATGGTGTATGTACACTCTAGTCTCTCTAGTGTGTAGGGTCATCACTCTATCCTTCTCTAATCATGCTCTCTAAATTTTTTTTTTGTTCTTCTCCTAACCAATCAACAACATTTAATATACTAATGCAAACATCATTAGGTCTTTTTAAGGTTGTAATGGGGCTAAGGAAAGGATAAGGATGCATATATGGCTGAGTAAGCTTATAAATTGAATCTTTAATTAACCCAAGCTTTAACATAACCTATATATATTCTATATAACTTTAGAATTCATACCTAGCTACCCAAAATTTTCCTTTCACATCCATACTCATGTATCAACCTTTTATTTTGATTTTATCATACATGCATTGATCCTTGAATTCTTAATTCAACATTGGGGTAATTTTGTCCCCTTATTTATTTTATTTTAATTTATTATTATTATTATTATTATTATTATTATTATTATTTCAACATAAACATAAACATAGCTTATCAATGCACATAGATTTTTAATTCTTATAGTTTCACATGAGTAGGTATCCAAATTCCCATTATATTATCATGACTCATTCCCTTATTATCCTTTGTTCCCACAATTTTCCATACTTGATTGACACACACAATTCTATCTTAAGCTAACCAAAGATTCAATTTGGGATATATAATTGTTTTTCTTCTTAAGGCTAGTAATGTGGTAAAATATAGAACAAATGGGATTTAAAGGCTCAAAGTGGCTAACAAAGGTAATTGAAAGGGTAGGCTTAATTTGGACAAGTAAGCTCAACAAATAATTGCCTCAATCATGTGCAAACATATAAATATAATAAACATTAGACATATAGGATGAAACAAAATGTAGATTACAATCATAGAGAAGTAAACACACAAGAATAAAATAATTATTGTTAAATAATGTAACCATTCATAAAGGCTCAAATCTCATAGGTTGTGTGTTCTTTAGCTCAAAAATCATCTTCCAAATACAACTTCAAGCAAATTTAACATAAAATAATTAATTAAAATTAGTGAAATTTTGTTCCAAAGATAGAGTCTTAAAAGAAACTCATTGTCTTTTCAATCAAGCAGAACATGCATGCAACTAATCTATTACTATGTGATTTATCCTATTCTATAAAAGAAAAATCTAACTAAATATCCTCATTTATTGGTGCTAGGGAAGAGAAATTACCTCCGGAAGTCAGGTACTGACCGACCTCCCCACACTTAAGGCTTTGCACCATCCTCGGTGCCATCTGTCAGGAATAAAGGTGGGCTGGTAGCAGTATCTCCACAGTCGGGACCATCATGGCTCCCTGTGCTGGTAAAGGAAGTGGAGTCCGGGGTGTCTGAGTCCTTGAATTTTCCCATGATCAGCTCCTTGAGGTATGTGAATCGGCGCTTGTTATGGTGCTCTCTCATCTTAGCTTTGTGTTCTTGCCGATCCAACCTTGCAAGTATCTGCTGGAGCAGCTGATCAGTAGTGAGTGCTTGTGGTGTTGAAGAAGGAATATCTTCAACTGGTTTAGTAGGCTGGCTGGTAGTGGCTGCTGGAAGTCTAAGGTACTTCCCGTTAGGGACATACTGATCATCCCGGGGGAGCATGGCTTTGGTGTCCCCAGCTCTGTAGGAGACTCCGGCGGCTGAGACAAGATCTGAGATCAAGGCGGAAAAAGGTAAATTGTCCGCAATTTGTACGTGTCCCATGGCATTCCGGATGTGACTTGGTAGGTTCAGAGGCTGGTCTATAAGGATGCACCATAGTAGAACAGCCATGTCTGCAGTGAAGGAGGATTCATGAGTGCTCGGAAAGACGTAATGGGACATGATCTGTGCCCATACGCGAGCCTCCAAGGTAAGTGCTGAAGCCGAAATTCCCTTAGGGCGGGTACGATGGTATCCGTAGATCCAACGGCTGCCAGGTAGTGCGATAACTCTGAGAACAGCATCCCAGTCAAATTGGTACATCTGGCACTTGAGTGCAGCTTTTTGAAAGGCATCCAGTCCTTCTGGAACAGGGGGAAGACTTAGAACTTTTTGAATGGCCTCTTCTGTAATCGGGACTTTCTTCTGACGGACGTAGACAGATTGCAGGGTTGGTAAGTGGTAGTTGGCGTAGAACTCGACTACCCAAGAAAGATTGACCTGCCTTGGCTGTCTTTGTAGGAAACCTCATTGTCTTCGGGCAATCTGCGGCTCAACAAATGTAGCAATGTGGTTAGGGAGGAGAAGAAGGTATTCGTTATTGTAACTCCTTTCTACCAGGATGGGGAACATCTGCTCACAGTAGCGATTGGGGAATCGCGCAGTGTCCTTTGCTGGGAAGGCTCTTTCTTTATCATCAACCTTTATAATCCTCTTAATTTTCTTTGTTGAGGGCTTGACTGCGGTGGAAGAAGGCTCTGCCACTAATGCTCTCTTCGTTTCTCTCCTTGCTGTTGATTTGGGAATGGCTTTCTCTTTTCCTTTCTTGGTGCCCATCCTGAAAAAGGGAAGAGAAAGTAAATTAAGTTTACAGAGATAGAGCAAGGAAGAGAATGGAAAAGGATGGTTATAAATGCACATTAAAAGGTAAATAAAGTTAACACACGCTCATGAGTACATGTGAAAACTCGTTAATGGAAAATAGCTAGTGCATATGATGACAAGTGAATGCAAGGTGGTTATTGGCATGCCGGCAAAGGGCATGAGTAGCATAGATCAAGCATCACTCGTAACAAACCATCACATTTGTATTGACAATTAATTTCAATTAATAAAATAGTAAAGGGAATTTGTGAAAAGCAAGCATTGAATATTAGAGTAGAAAAATGTAGAGAAGTTCATAATGCCATATGGGCTTTTTCACAAACACATAGCATGCATGTAGAAGGAGCTCTTGAAAATAAGAATTGGAACATGCAAGTAATCCCTTAAAAAGCAATATATAATTGTCAAATAAATTAACAACAATCCACAAGCATATAATAATAAATAATGACTCACATAAATTGATAACACCAAGTAAAAAGGAAAAAAGAAAGAAAAAGAGAATATGAATAATGAAGGTAAAAAGAAAAGAAAAGAAGATAACATATAAAAATAAGAAGAAAAATAGAAAAGTAAGGAGAGAAAAAAAAGAAAAACCTTGTTAATGGAGGTGAGAGAGAGAGTAGAAAGTGTAAAAAGTAAGAGAGAAGGAAGAAGGGAGGAAGGGAGGGAGAAGAAATAAGGAGGGAAAAGAGAAAATAGGATTTGGGGAGAAAAAGATAAGATAATTGGCAAATCAGAAAAACTGTGCGGCGCAAGCGACGCGGTCACGTGGGGCACGCGGTCGCGTGACTTACGCTTAAACTCAATGACGCGGTCGCGTCAGTCACGCGGTCGCGTGACCCTTTTTAGGCTAATGGCGCGAGGGTAGCCTCGCACTCGCACAACTCTCTGTTCAAAATCATACAATGCCAAATTTTAAGTGACGCGATCGCGTTGAACATGCGATCGCGTGAGTGGGCTTTTAGAAGGATGTGACGCAGACGCGTGAGGCACGCGATCACATGAGAGGGACTGCGCGTCCAGCGCCAGTCCAGCACCACTCTAGCACAACTTTCGGGTGTGCACCACTTTGACGTCGAAATCCTGGTCACGCGGTCGCGTGGGGCATGTGGTCGCGTGGGAGGCCATTATTCCCATATGACGCGGTCGCATGGGGTGATTTGTGCCATTGGCACGCCTCCAGCCCTGCTCCTGTGTAACTCTCTGTTCATATTATTATTGTCTCCCATATCCTTGCGATGCGGACGCGTCAACGAGGCGGTCGCGTCGCGTGGTGATTTTTTTTAAAATAAAAGTATGTAAATGCAGATGCACGAAATGTACTAATGAAGAGAAGAGTTATTGAATAAGAAAACTAAAAATAAAGAAAAGAACGATCATACCATGGTGGGTTGTCTCCCACCTAGCACTTTGCTTTAACGTCCGTAAGTTGGACGCTCCACTAGCTCAGTCTTCGGCTATGTGGGGATCTTCCAAGAGGAAGATCTCGAGCTCCTTGTTCTTCTTCAGCTTCTCGCCATGGTACAGCTTTAAACGATGTCCATTAACTTTGATGGGTTCAGAGCTTGAAGGATGGCTTAGGTGATAAACTCCGTACGGTTCGGCCTTCTTTACTCTGTATGGACCTTCCCATCTCGATCTCAACTTGCCTGGCATGAGCCTCAGTCGAGACTTGTAAAGGAGGACTAAGTCCCCAGGTTGGAACTCTTTCCTCTTGATGTGCTGATCATGTACAGCCTTCATCTTCTCCTTGTATAGTCTTGAGTTCTCATAAGCTTCTAGGCGAAGGTTCTCCAGTTCCTGCAGTTGCAACTTCCTTTCAGCTCCGGCTTTTTCAATTCCCATGTTGCATTCCTTTACTGCCCAAAAGGCTTTGTGCTCAACTTCAACAGGGAGATGACAAGCTTTTCCATAAACTAGGCAGAAAGGACTCATCCCAATGGGTGTTTTGTATGCTGTTCTGTATGCCCAGAGTGCATCTTGTAGCCTGGTGCTCCAGTCTCTTCTATGAAGTTTGACTATCTTCTGCAAGATATGCTTTATCTCTCTATTTGACACCTCGGCTTGCCCATTAGTCTGAGGATGGTAGGCTGTTGCAACTTTATGAATTATCCCATGTTTCTTCATTAGTCCTATTAGTCTCCTGTTACAAAAATGGGTGCCTTGATCGCTCACGATTACTCGTGGTGATCCAAAGCGACAAATAATATGGTTTCTCACAAAGGAAACAACAGTGTTAGCATCATCAGTGCAGGTAGGAATTGCTTCCACCCATTTGGAAACATAATCCACAGCTAACAATATATAGAAATAACCATTAGAATTTGGAAATGGACCCATGAAATCAATGCCCAAAACATAAAAAATTTCACAGAAAAGCATAATCTGTTGAGGCATCTCATCCCTCCTGGATATATTACCAAATTTCTGGCATGGAAAACAAGATCTACAAAATTTAGCAGCGTCCCTAAAAAGAGTAGGCCACCAGAATCCACAGTCTAAGATTTTTCTAGCAGTTCTTTGAGGACCAAAATGTCCTCCACTCTCAGATGAGTGGCAGACCTCTAAGATGGACTGGAATTCTGATTGAGGCACACACCATCTAATTACCTGGTCAGCGCCACATCTCCATAAATATGGGTCATCCCATATATAATATTTAGACTCGCTTTTCAGCTTATCAAACGCTTGTTTGCAATTTTCACTGAACTCGAACTCAATATCTTTCTGCAGTAACCTAGATAAGGGAAGTGCTACCTTACTGAAGTCCTTAATGAATCTCCTATAAAAACCTGCATGGCCAAGGAAAGAACGGACCTCCCTCACAGAAGAGGGGTAAGGTAAACTAGAAATAACATCCACCTTTGCTGGATCTACGGAAATGCCAGTATTAGACACAACATGTCCTAGTACAATCTCTTGTTTAACCATAAAGTGACATTTTTCAAAATTTAATACCAGGTTTGTACTGACACATCTATCTAATACTCTAGATAATCCATCTAAGCAAAGGCTAAAGGAATCGCCATAAACACTAAAATCATCCATAAAAACCTCCATACAGTCCTCAATAAGATCAGAGAAAAGACTCATCATGCACCTTTGGAAAGTAGCTGGTGCATTGCACAAGTCAAAGGGCATTCTCTTGTAAGCATAAGTCCCAAAAGGACATGTAAAAGTAGTCTTTTCCTGATCCTCGGGAGCTATATGAATCTGGAAATAACCTGTGTAACCATCTAGAAAACAATAATGTGATTTACCTGATAGGCGATCCAGCATTTGATCAATGAATGGAAGAGGATAGTGATCCTTACGGGTTTCTTGGTTGAGGCGTCTGTAGTCAATGCAGACCCTCCAGGCGTTCTGAACTCTGGTTGCTATGAGCTCTCCATGCTCATTCTTCATTGTAGTGACTCCAGACTTCTTTGGCATTACTTGTACCGGGCTTACCCATTCACTGTCTGAGATGGGATAGATGATATCTGCCTCTAGTAGTCTGGTCACTTCCTTTTTGACAACCTCTAGGATAGTGGGGTTCAGTCTTCTCTGGGGTTGACGGACAGGTCTTGCCCCCTCTTCTAAAAATATTCTATGCTCACAGACTTGAGGGTTTATGCCTACTATGTCTGCCAAACTCCAACCAATTGCCTTCTTGTGCCTCCTCAGCACACCAAGTAGCTGCTCTTCCTGTTCAGAAGTGAGTTCCCTTGCAATGATAATCGGAAACTTCTGCCCGTCTTCAAGGTAAGCATATTTGAGGTGTGGGGGAAGGGGTTTTAATTCTAACTTTTGATCATGTTCAGGCTCTGGGTTGTCTGGAGCTGGTAACAGTGGTAAGGCACTGTCATTGTCCTCTGAGAGTGTCCCCACACTTGGACCTTGTCCTGTGTGCTTCTCTTCAAATTCCTCCTGGTGAACTTCAGCCACGGTTTTATCTATAATGTCACACTTGAGGATAGAGTGATCCTCCGGAGGATGCTTCATAACTCCATTCAGATTGAAGATTACTACTCTGCCATCTATTTCAAAAGAGTATGTTCCTGAAAAAGCATCTAATTTAAACTTTGAGGTCTTCAAGAATGGTCTTCCGAGTAGGATTGATGATGGCTTGTCTGAGTCATTTTGGGGCATTTCCAGGATATAAAAATCAGTGAGAAATGTGAGCCCCTTAATGCCCACTAAAACATCTTCAGCAACTCCAGCCACTGTAATAATGCTTTTATCTGCTAACACAAAACGAGCTGCCGACCTTTTTAAGGGAGGGAGCCTCAAAATATCATATATAGACAAAGGCATTATACTCACACATGCTCCTAAATCACACATGCAATCAGAAAATACTACACCACCAATAGTACAATTAACCATACAAGGATCTGGGTCACTACACTTTTCAGGTAAACCTCACATTAAAGCAGATATGGAACTTCCTAAAAGAATAGTTTCTAATTCATTAATTTTGTCTTTATGTATACATAAATCTTTTAGAAACTTTGCATATTTAGGTACTTGTTGAATAACATCAAAAAGGAGGACAGTTACCTCAACCTTTTTGAATATCTCTACCATTTTTGGATCAGGTTCCAGCTGCTTCCTGGGCTTCCTTGCAAGTTGTGGAAATGGAATAGGAGTGGTGTCTTCTGCAGTGTCTGTGCCTTTTAATGCTTCCTCTTGTGGTTGCACTTCTTCTTCTTCAGCCATGTCCTGTATGTCCTCTTCCTCTTCAACATCTTCTATTTCCACTACCTCTTCAGCTGAGGCGTGTTCTGGTGGGCTTGGCTCCTCCTGGTTCCTCTCCTGTAGTGTGGTTCCGGACCTCAGGGTGATGGCATTAATTCCACCCTTGGGATTAGGTAATGGTTGAGAGGGGATTCCGCTGGAGCTCGAAGGTTGGTTATTGGAGTTGTTCATTGATCCAATCTGGGAGACAAGAGCTTGCAAAGTAGCGTTCAGACCATTTAGAGTGGCATTAATTTTATTTTCCATGGTCTGCTGTCTCCGATCCATAGATTGTAGTAGGTCATCATTAGCAGATGAAGAAGGATATGTAAATTGAGAGGTCTGCTGTAGGCTATTCTGTGGTCCTTGGGATTGCCTTAGGTGAGGTGCTCTGTAAGGCTGATTCTGATTTTGCTGCCTGTTGTTGTTGTTATTCCACCTCTGATTTCCCTGATTATCTCTGCCTCCTCTGTTGTTGTTGTTGTCCCTCCAATTCTGGTTAGAATTGTCTTGCCATCCGTGGTTGTAATTGCCACCTTGATTGTACCCTTGGTTGGGGCGGTCATAGAAGTTATGTGTGACTGCCACGATGTTGTCTTTCTGCTGGAGCTGCAGACATTCATCATTATAGTGGCTATAATCAGCGCAGATTTCGCAAACTCTCTGTGGAACTAACTGTTGGTTTTGCTGTGGTGGGGAAGGTTGAGCTTGCTGAACTTGTTGTTGATTCAATTGCATTTGCTTCAGCAAGTTGGTCATTTCACAGATACTCTGAGTTAAAGCAGCAGTCTCTCTGCTAGAGGATACTTCTGCAACGGCTTTTGCACGACCCTGTTTCTGTCTGTGATTCCTAGTAGATTCAGCTAAGTCACTGATTAATTGCCATGCCTCATCAGTGGTCTTGTACTTTTTCATAGACCCATTGCTAGCACTTTCCAATGTGGTCTTATCTTGGGGCCTCATGCCCTGTGTGACATAACCGAGTAACACTATCTTGTCAATCATATGGTGGGGGCATGCTTTCAGAAGATTATTGAAGCGCTCCCAGTACTCATAAAGCGTCTCGGATTCATCCTGAACAATCATGGAAATATCTTTCCTTAGTTTATCAGTAACTTCAGCTGGAAAGAACTTTTCTAAGAATTCTCTTCTCAGTGTATCCCAGTTGGATACAGTTGCTTTGGGTTGAGTGTAGTACCACTCTCTTGCCTCCCTCAAGAGAAAACGGGAAGGCTTTCAGCAAAATTGAAGTTTCATTTGCACCATCACGCCTGACAGTAGAACAGGCTGCTTGAAAATCTCTCAGGTGCTTGATAGGCTCTTGAGCAGGTAAGCCATGAAACTTGGGCATCAAATTAAGCAGTGTGGTCTTTATTTCAAAGTCTGTAGCCACCGCTGGGTGATGCGCTTGAAACGGTTGCATTGTAAAATCAGGGGCTCCTTCCTCCTGGATAGTAACTCTCCTGGCTGCCGCCATGTTACCTGTACGTAAACTAACCGAATCAATAGAACGGGAGCTGGTTTCTTTCTCAAGTGGCGTTTCAGATCCGCCCTCAGGGAGGACTAACCGACGCCGAGCTTGCCTTATTCGTAAAATAGTTCTTTCAATCTCATGGTCGAATATTGGCAAGCTTGGATCAGGAAGTGAACGCGTCATCTAACGAAAGAAACAAGCAGCTCATAGTAGCAAAATAAAATAAAATGCAAATAAATTAATTCCAATTAATAACTTTAGCACTCTATTGCAACTCCCCGGCAACGGCGCCAAAAATTGATGCGGGCGGAAATTGGCAAGTTAAGAATGATTATAAAATATGCGTTGCAAGTATAGTTCTCAACCAACCAGAAATCCGCTTTATCAATCTAAAAAGGGTGTCACAGAAATTAAAATTAAAATACTGGGAGTATGGATCCCAGGTCGTCTCCTAACGAGTTGCAGAAAAGTGTGCTATTTTATTAATCAGATGTTTTCAAAAAGGTTTGAGTTGAATGGAAGAAAATTAAATTAGAGAATTTATATAAATTTAAATAAAGGCCTTGACTGGGAGTTGATTAGTTGGAAGCCCTATTCTTGTTGCAGTACTCTCAAGATTAATTGATAATTGAGGATTATTCTGTTTAGTTGTCCCTCACTAAGTAAGGGAAAGTTAAACAAGTTGGAATGCTATTTCTATCCACAAGTTCCAATCCGCTCTTGGGAGGATTGGTGTTAGTGACTAGAGAGCAATCCAACAATAAACCCAACTACAATCTCTCTCTTGAGCATCCCAACTTCAAGGGTTTCTTTCAATCAACTCCCCATCAAGTTAGGGAACTACTCGCTCATTGTAAATGTAAAATTCATAACATAAGAAAGGGAATTAAAGAAAGACATGATAAATAATGATCAAAAGATTAATTAAAAATAAAGGTAATTCTTGTATTAATAAATGCTAAAATAATCCAATAGTAAAATTAAGTAAATTAAGGAACATGGAAGAGTAAGAGACAAGTAAAGAGAACGAACTAGAATGTTGAAGTCTTGATGAGGCAATAACTCTTCTCAATATCCCAATGCAAAAACAATGAACATAACAAATCCTAAAAACTATGAATGTGTAGAGAGAAAACCTAGAGGAGAGGAAAACTAGATCTAAAAACTTAAAACTATGCAGAATGAATGTTGTTGTTGGTTTCTGCATGTTCTCTAGCTCTAGTCTGCTTTTCTAGGCCGGAAACTGGGTCAAAATAAGGCCCGAAATCGCCCCCAGCGATTCTGCAGATTATGCAGATCGCGCATGTCACGCGGACGCGTCGCCCATGCGGCCGCGTCACTCGTGCTATTCCATGCCGCGCGGTCGCGTCGTCCATGCGGCCGCGTCACTGCGATTTCCTCTCTTTCGCGCGGTCGCGTGAGCCATGCGGCCGCGTCGCTTCTCGCTGGTCATCTCCTCAATTTATTGTGTTCCTTCCATTTTTGCAAGCTTCCTTTTCAATCCCTAACTCATTCATGCCCTATAAAGCCTGAAACACTTAACACACATATCACGGCATCGAATGGAATAAAGGAGAAATAAAAATACATAATTAAAGTCCCTAGGAAGCAAGTTTTCAATCATACAATAACTTTAGGAAGGAATTATAAATGCATGCTTATTTAATGAATAAGTGGGTAAAGATCATGATAAAACCACACAATTAAACACAATATAAACCATAAAATAGTGGTTTATCAATAACTAAGTGAAAGAGATTTGCACTTACCATCACAATTAATGATGATAATGAGGATAAGAATTCCAATTCTCAATCCTTGCTAAGACCTTTCTTAGTTGTTAGTTTATTTTTCTCGCAATTTATATTTTTCCTGTTCCTTATTTTAAAACCCCAAAAAGAAGTACATCATAACCAATAATAAACACACTTCCCTGCAATTCCTTGAGAGACGACCCGAGGTTTGAATACTTCGGTATATTTTTATTGGGGTTTGTACTTGTGACAACCTAATTAAACATTGACCGAGGATTGCTTGTCGGTTTATGACTATACTTGCAACGAAATTATTTTGAGAAATTCTTTACGAACAATTTTCTCCTGTCAATTTCTGAAAATTATATGTAGTTATTTATCTATCAACAAACTTTTATTTATTCTTGATCAAATATAAATAAGGATAAAGTATCATTTTGCCCCTAAAGTTCGGCAAAAGTTTCAATAATACCCCTAAGGTTTATTTTGTTTTAATTTTGTCCCAAAAATTTTTTATTTGCATCTATATCCCTGGATGCTAATTTTTCAAAAAATTTAGGACTAATTCAACAATAATTTCATAAGAATAACCTTCAACACAAGCAAATCAAGCATAACTTTCATGCATTTTTGTTAGATTGGTCTTAAATTTTTGAAAATTTAGTTATTGGGGGTATATTTGATGCAAATCGAAAATTTTTTAAACAAAGTTGAAACAAAATAAAATTTAGGGGTATTTTTAAAACTTTTGCTGAACTTCAAAAACAAAAAATATACTTTACCTTATAAATAACCTCTTAAGAACAGCAAAACTTACATAATAAAACATGAGAAAATACATAATTCATAATGGTATTTGTCTACGTAGTCTTTAATCTCAATGTAATATTTTTAGATGCGATAAAGATGTGCATCTTTTCCATTCTTACAAAATATGAACTTATTTATAAGGGCACAATAATTATGTTGATCAAAGTCCGGATGAGTATGACTAAAGTTTGGTTAATCACATTTGCTTAATTCGCATTTGGGTCATAAGTCATAACGAGTAGACTTTGCTTCTTCTGTTTTTTGTCGTAGAATAAACAGGTTTGTATCATATAAAAGTTGATACCAACTTCTTATATAATGAATTTAATTTACATTGTTCTTTTTTAATGATGTCATGTTAATAATTCTAAATAGATGAAAATAGATACTAATCAACCAATAATCCTTAAACAAAATAAATTTATAAATTAAATTTATTATTCATAATTATTCAATTAAAACATAAAATATGGATTAAATGTAATAAATATGTGTGCATTAAAAGTATCATAATAATAATAATCATAAACATTTTCAGTCACTAATATTCAAATTCTATACTATTTTACCTAATTATACATATTTTATAAACTCTTACTATTATTACTATTATTTGACTTAATTATATTTTGGGTCTTTTATGGTTATTTCAATATGCTATTCATCATGGATTTGTAAATTTGTTTTATATTCTATCTACAAATAATCAAACAGAAAACTACTAATAACAAACAGGTAAAAAAAATTCACATATAACTTTTTTATATAATTATGTCAAAAAATATGATTCACAAATTTTAGAAAAAAAAATAAAATACTAACACACTCAGCCCTTTTATTTTGATATATAAAATAGTTAATACTAAAAAAATTCTCTTATTCATAGCATCATTTATATTGGTTATTTGAATAAAGTTTCTACTTTCTTTAAAGAAATTATAAAAACTAACACGAATGCTAATATTTTCAGACGAAAATTGCATATCAATCAAGACATTAAAAAAATTTATATAAAAAAAAATTAAGAGACATCTTCAATTGAACAACTTATATACAAAGGTGAAATAAAAAAGATCGTACAAAACTCAAACAAGTTAATATTTTAAAAAGATTTTATCTCTACAAAAATACGAGGGGAAGAACAAACAAATAGCTTTAATAGAAAGTAAAAACAAAAAAATAAAACAAGCACTATATAAAATACTAATAAGTCTGTCAACTACAAATAATGCAAAAATAAAAGTAACAAATGAATATGTAACTTTGTATGACTCAAATATCAAATAGCTATATCTTTTATTAAAATACATAATATTTCACTTCATATTCTCTTCCACTTGAATAACTATATTGAATTATATACAAATTGTCAAAATTAATACTTGGTACAATATTTTCAAGTTTAATATTAATTTATATATTATTTAATCAATTTATAAATAATATAACACTTTTAAATCTATCATATATACTAATTTTTCTTTCTGCATATCGCACGGGTTTTATTCTAATTATCATATTATTTTACAAATTGAATCAATGAGCTATTGCGCATAATAAACTTGTTAAAAAAAATGTATGCTTTCACTTCTTTGTTTGTTTCTCATCCCAAATCAAAAGTGGTGATCAAGATATACCGGGAACCAAAAATGACAATCTTCAAAAAACTCTAAAAAAATCAAAAGAATAAATAAAAAATGACAGCACCAAAAGGTGTATAGTTTCGCACTGTTATTACAAAGCAAAAACACATAAACATCTAAATACTAAAAATAGCAACATGTATTAATTCTAACGAAGTCATTGTTACCTAAAAGTCACTTATTGTCTCTAACACCATATTTCATAAGAAACTCAATCTAATTTATATCAAATGCATTTTTTAAAAGATAATTCCAAATAACATGACTCATCTCTTATTCGATTTCTTCATATTTCTTGAAGCCATTTAATTTCTATGGAATCTTCTTCATAATATGCCAAATATACAATCTATAAATTGTTGTTGGCATACAAAACTCAATATCCCCTTGCATTGATACACATTGATTGGTAAAAATGCCTTTTGGAACCTTTTCTCTCATACAACGAAGCCAACATTCAAATAACTATTTGAATAATTGAATATCCTCATTTTTTATCAAGCATATCCAAGAAGTGTAAAATGACTATGTTGATTCACACAAACAAAACAACCAAAAACCAAATTATACCAAAAGTGGACAACACAACAACAAAATCAGATATGCACCAAATGTATTTCTAAAAGCACAACCACTATTTTCAATAATTTAAATGAAACCACATGAAATTAAAAAGCACAGCAACTATTTTCAATTGACGCCGGACATGTTTCAGATCAGCATAACAAATTAACTGTTTGTATTATAAGTGATGTCAAATAAAACAACGTCGCAAAAATACCCAAACAGTCAGACTTCTTGCATCATCCTAAAAATATTTTTAATTAAGTGATCAGCTTCAAGTTCAAACTCATAATAGAAGTTCTGATTCTTCTCTTTCTTTCTCCATAAGTATTTCCCAAATTCTTTGGCATCATCTTGTTCAAAAACATCACGAACTTCCCTCGTAATGTAATTTTTAACATTTTTTCAATAAAGTCTAATTTATGATGACCTTCAGCTACTGCAACAAATAATTGATATATCTTACTTGATCTAATACTAAATTTATCATTATTCTCAAATGCATGACGTACAAATATGCTTGCCTATGTTGTTTAATCATCTCTGCTTGATTTGGACAACATGGTTGTGAATGAGTCAAAACAACGTTAGAAATAACTCAAGCACTAATATCCTTCAATATAGGTACATAAATTCTTGTAGGACAATTGAATCCAGCTGAGAGGTTTGTCTTTTGAGTAGGAGATATGTTAGATTCTCATTTTCTTTCTCTATTAGATGTAATCAGTTGATTCTTAATTTTATTTTTCTTTCTATTTATGTTCCTTATTTTGGTTAAAAAAACTGCAAATTTCGAATAATCTTTGTAGAATTTTCTAGCTTCAAGTGTATTGAAAGTCATCCCAATCTTTAGCACAAACTGCTCATCAACATCACACAAAAACTGCAAAGCAATAGGAAATTTGTAGGCATGGCACCATCGTAAACTAACAACATCGAAAATATTAATATTCATAATCAACGAATTTCATCTGTTCATTGCTAAATAGAAATCACAAAAAAAAAAAACACAGTAACTAATTTCATTTACCATCGAATGTATAGTATAAGATCAAAAATATCAACGACAAAATCATATATATCAAAGTAACCACAAAAAAATAAATAGCAAAGAAGTTAATTCAACTAAGCACCAAATTATGCTTTAAACAACACCGAAATTATCATTAAGTGTAACATAAATAGATTGAATGAAAAAAATAATTCAAAACTCATCAATTTCATTCAAATTCAAATCCTTAATACTGAACATTGATTCACACAAAGAAAAATATAACAAAAATGAACTTATTCAACTCATATACAAAGCAACTACATGAATATCAACTACACTCGAAGTACATTGAATAAAAGAATGAATTAAACCTCGTCGATTTGATTTAATTTAGAACAATGATCCAATTCACTCTGGTTCAACTTATCTGAACTTGCATCATACATTGCTTTTAAAAACGAAAAAGCTATACAAAATCTTATTTCAATGCTTGATTTCAAAAAAACTAGAACAACCATGAAACTACCAAAAGTTTGAATGAAAATGAATTCAGATCTAATAACATTGATCGTAAAAGAAATCTGTAGAAAAAAAGAGAAAAAAAATCCGCAAAAAAACACATAAAAATCAATAAAAAAATGAAAATAGAATGAAAGAAGTCGTACATTTTAAAATCAGTTATATAGGTTATGTTTATCTGTGATGTAAGTGGCGCGTGGATGCAAAATATGCTATAACAACTTGGCTAGACTTAGTTATGTAGTATTTCGCTTGGTTGTAGAGCTTTTTTGTAACATTAAATATGATATCAAAAATGTTATACTCACGTCAAAATTCAACCATAAAATCAACTACTAATGTAGTTTATGTATTTGTATATAAATACATATATCATTAAATTTATTTTTAATTTATATTTTATATTTAAATATATAATTTATACAGATAATTAATTTAGTGCTTATCTTTTAGTATACATTTAGCATAGTAACATGATTAGTATGATCTATGTTAATGTAAACATTTTAATTTTATAGGGCAAAGTATTATTTCCTAACATTCGGGTCAAATCCTAATTTTGTCTTTAATGTTTGAAGCATTCTATTTTAGTCCCAAAAGCTTTCAAACGTCCTATTTCAATTCCAAAAAAGTTTTAAGTGAGTTCAATTATGTCCCACCGTTAAATTTGGCACAAACAATTTGCATATTGAAGAGCCAATAGCATTCGATGTCAATAGGTAAAATTGATCTACCAAAGGTCACTAATATAAAACTTTTTCCTTTGATTTTGAAGCGTTAATGATTGATTGTTAGAATTTGGAGTTTTGTACAAAAAAAATTGAGGAGAAGTGTTACACAAGAAGATATGATTTAACTAGTAACATTATTAAGGTCTACGTCACTTATTCCATTAATTATTAGTATCAATTTAACGGTAGGACAATATTGAACTTGTTTAAAATTTTTTGGGACAGAAATATGACGTTTGAAACGTTAGGACCAAACATTGGGGACCAAAATAGTACTTTACCTAATTTTATAATATAATATTATATCTATTAGAATCAAATTCTAGATAATAGATTCACAAATGTTAGGCGGCCAAGTATTTTTTAACCAAGTCTAATCAAGTTGTGCACTTACGTACACGCTCTCTTCTTTTACGTCTTCTTCTTCATAGGCGACCTTCTTCTATGTCATTTTTAATTTTCTTTTTTGTTCTACATTTTCTCTCCTCTTTCTACATTTTTCTCCTCATTCTTCATGTTCTTCTGCGTCGTCGTCATCGTCTTCATTATGGATAAAGCATCCATTATCAATTCAGATATTCAATAGAATAAAAGATAGATATGTAAATTAAGAGAAAATAACATATATGTATTTTGTCATAGATATTGTGTCATGATTAATAAATTTCAGTGCTCTTTTTTGTTTTATATTTTTTCCAAATTACTCTCCATCCTCTTCTTCTTATCTCGCCCTCTTGTAATTCTTCTTGTTTTACCTTCTTAAAAAAATTAAAAACAAAAAAAAAGAATAAAAATATCAAAGAAAAAGAATAAATAAAAAATACTACAAGAAAACCAAGAAGAAAAAGAGAAAAAAACACAGCAATAGAAGAATGAGAAGGAGGACGAAGAAAAAGAAGAAGTTTGTGATTCAAGCGCGGGCAAGGTTCTGAAAATGGTTCGAATCGGCCAGTCGAACCACAAACCGATGGCAAATACGGTTTGGTTAGAAATCAAAACCAAAAATTTGAAAAATCGGCATTGGACCATCAAACCAGTCGGAAACCAGTCAGTCAAACCGAACCGAGACCTGGCCAGTTTTTTATTTTTGTCAAAAATGCCACCGTTTTAGATGTTGATGCCCTAAGACCCTAACCATTACCCAACCCAGTAACCCTAACTCCACACAACGGCTATACGCGCAATACCATCCCATCACCCTCGAGCTCCTCCTTCCTGTCACTGTCATCGAGCTCACTCCCTCACTTTCGTCCACCCACCAGCCTGCTCCCGCCGCCATCGAGCTTTGAAGCCACTGTCGCCAGCTCTATTCCACCATTGTGCAAGTACCGTTTTAGCTTTGATAGCATCGTCGCCGGGCTCAATCTTGCCTCCATCGCACAGCTCTGTTCCACCGTCATCGGCACCAGCTCTGTTCCACCAGTCAACCCTCGGTCATGCCCTTGTCCCCCTCTTGCTCAGGATCTGCTCTGCTCTGTTCTTAGCTTCTAGGTATTTTTTTAATAATAATTATTGAATAATTTTTGTTAGTTAATCTATGAACTTGTTGTGGATTGAATAATTGTTGAATAAGCATTTTTAGTAAATCTGTGAATCTTGTTGTGGCTTGCTGTGATATTATAATTGGATTGGATTGTATTATTATTGGATTGCTGGTAATTTAGGTATGGATGAGAGTATCAACCAAGAAACACGTAGGAGTAATAATGCAGAGAAAATTAAACTTACAAACTAGGATGTTGGCATTTTATATTTGGTTGGTTATTTTTGTTATTTGACTTTTGAGTTTCTATTTGAATGAGATCATAACATTGTGGTTTATATAGTATTTTTAATTTAGATAAAATCTTAAAGTTTATATTAGACTATAATTATGTTTTAGTGTATTTATTTATATTTTATTATTTTATTATAAAAGTTTTTTCAGTTGAACTACAGTCGAACTGGTTGAACCAGTAAACTAGTAGCTAGAGCGGTTTGATGATCAGTTCGGTTTTCAGACACTTGAGCGCAGGTTATTTGAGTGTTTTTTGTTAGATTTTGGCCAACTTAATTGAACTTGATTACCAAAAATACTTGTATGTGTAACAATATCGTAATAGATTGTCATTTAATTTAATTTTACTCACAAGTCATGAATAATTATTACATCACAAATTATTATTAATACTGGTTAAAAGTTTAATTATTTTTATAAAATTAAATAAATTTTTATTACAAAATTTAAAATTTATTAATGTAAATTTATGAATTGATAAAAAAAGAGAAAATTAGACAAATAATTACCAATATATGAATTTGTCATTACTCCCTCTATTTATAACGTCTTCCGAGCAAAAATTGGTAGGGAATGTTGTAAAATAAATAAATAAGTAAGAGGTAATAAACAAAAATAATGAAGTGTAAATAGAAGACTCTAATATTAGTATTCACCAATATTATTATTCCACTATAATAAAGATAATTCATATATTAATATTGTATATGTTGTAGCATAAATATATGCAGAGAGAAAGAGAAAGAAATGTTTTATATTCGTATTGTTGTGTTTATTATCAGAGGCTTATTAAGCCTCTATTTATACATGCACTAAGCTTTGATTTTTCAAACTTCATTAATAAAAAATTAAACCTATTTTCATTGAGAAACTGAGCCACCCAAGTATTAGTAGGCATCCAACTCATTCCTCATCCTTATCACAATACTCCCCCTTGGATGACCATTTAGGATTATGCCTCGTTAAAACCTTACTAAAGAAAAACCCAATGAGAAAAAACTTTAGTGAAAGAAAAAAGAGTACAACATCCTTTGTGATGGGGATTGCCTCATTAAAAACATTGTCAAGAAAAACTCAACAGGGAGAAAAACCTGACTAAGGAAAAAAGAGTACAGTCTCCCCCTCTTTCCAGCATTATATTATATCTCGAAATCGGCACATCCCACTCTGTTGTACCAATCTTTCAAAGGAGGATTTCGAAAGTGACTTTGTAAATAAATCTACCAGATTATTGCTTGAGTGGATTTGTTGAACATCAATTCTTCTTTAATTGTGAAGGTCATGAGTGAAGAAGAATTTGGGAGAAATATGCTTTGTTCTATCACCTTTGATATATCCACTTTTAAATTGAGCAATGCATGTTGTATTATCTTCAAACAAAACAATTGGAGCTATCTTATGATCAATCAGTCCACATGATGACAAAATATATTGGATCAAACTTTTGAGCCAAAACACTTGCGACTAGCTTCATGTATCGCTAGCATTTCAGCATGATTAGAGGATGTTGCTGCAATCGTTTGTTTTCTTGACCTCCATGATATAGCTATACCACCATATGTGAATAGGTATCCTATTAGAGATCTCCTTTTGTGTGGATCAGACAAGTATCCGACATCTGCATAGGCAACTAGTTTTGACTTGGATCCATACAGATAAAACAATTCCATATCAACCGTTCTATGAAGATATCAAAAGATTTGTTTGATTCCATTCCAATATCTTCTAGTTGGAGAGGAACTATACCTTGCTAGTAAATTCACAGCAAATGATATATCGGGTCGTGTATTATTAGCAAGATACATTAGTGCCCCAATGGCACTGAGATATGGTACTTCAGGACCAAGGATATCTTCATTTTCTTCTTTAGGACGGAATTGATCCTTTTCTACATCCACAGATCTTACGATCATTGGGGTATTTAATGGATGTGACTACTCCATATAAAATCTCTTCGCGATCTTTTCTGTGTATGTTGTTTGATGAATAAAGATTCTATTTTTTGTATGCTCGATCTGCAGGCCAAGACAAAATTTAGTCTTTTTAAGATCTTTCATCTCAAACTCTTCTTTTAGAGCTTTTATAATTGTTGGAGTCTCTTCAGGGGTTTCAATGATATTTAAATCTTCAACGTACACAGCAATTATAATGAATCCAGATGCAGATTTTTTTATGAAAACACATGGGTAGATATCATCATTTTTAAATTCGCTTTTTGGCCATATACTCAGTAAGACGATTATACCACATTAGCCCATATTGCTTTAGACCATATAAAGATCTTTGCAATCTGACTGAGTATAACCCCTGCGAATTTTCTTTGGATGGTTTAGATATCTTTAGTCCTTTAAGATCTTTCATATAGATATCATAATCTAATGATCCATCTAATAGGCTGTTACCACATCCATTAGATGAATATGTAGTTTATGGTATGCGGATAAACTGACCAAACAACGCAATGTTATTGGTGCGTGAAAAGAGATTTTGCATAGCTTAACCAACAAGTGCACCGGGTCATCCAAGTAATACCTCAGGTGAGTGAGGGTCGATCCCACGAGGATTGTTGGACTGAGCAAGCAGTGGTTGTCAGGTTGGTTTAGTTAGGCGAATCAAAAATGGTTTTGAAGGTTTCAACTCACATGAAACAGTAAATAAGGAAGTAAGGAAAGCAAATAAAAGGTTTGGTATAAAAACAGTGAGGGAAAACAGTTAACGCTTCAGAGATGTTTACTTTTCCAGATTAAAAGTTCTTACCAACTATTTTAACAATGAATGATTCATTCCATAGCAAACTGTAAATGTCTAAACCCTAATCACTTAGTGATTTAGCCTTCTCTAACCTTCATTAACTGCCACTCTCGTGGTCACTTAATTCTAATTAGAGGGTTAAGTTCAAAAACTAGTTTATGGCCACAAAAATCCTAATTATCCAAAGCTAACAAGATTATATGTCACATATCCCAATTAGTTCATGTAATTAGCAATTTAGGAGGCATTTGTTTTCAAGCTGTTGTTCAAGCGAGATAACTCTCTCGAGAATCACAAGAACTCAAGTAGAATAAGGGTCATACTCTCGTTCCACCCAAATTCATAAGATTAAGAACAAAAACAATCCTTGAAATTGAATCAAAACATTAATTAAAATAGAAGAATAATAATCTTAATCCATAAAAATAAACAGAGCTCCTAACCTTAACCAATGAGGTCTAGTTGCTCAAGACTTATAGAGAAAAACTCGGGTTCTGAAAACTGCGAAAGTGCGAAGATCAGGGATCCCCCTAAAAGGTGGATCTTATTCCTTAAACACTAACCTAATTTGATAATTCTTTAAGCTCGGTGCAGAATACATGAGACATCTTTTTAAAATAAACATAAAAAAAGATGACATTATAGATTCTGGAATGATAGGAAAAAGGGTACAAGATGCTCACGCATCACAACATTAAACTTAAACTGTTGCTTATCCCCAAGCAACCAAAAACAATATAGGACCATGAAGAGAAAATGCTTAAGACTTATGGTGTCAATTAAGCTCAGGTCTAGTTACTGAATGGGGCTAATGACACTCTAATTCTGAATAGCTTCGGCATCAGAAAGCAAGAAAATCCTACTAGTGATCATACAAACTTAAAATAGAAAATAGAAAATAGAATGAAATAGTGAAAAATAGAAATAAGACAAAGGAAGGGAGAATGAAACTCAACCACCTCAGTGATGGTGGCTGCTGCTCCTTCCAAGGAATCCTCTAGAGCGCTTAAGCTCCTCTATATCACGCCCCTGCCTCCTCTTCTTTTCCATCATCTGGTGGAGGAGTGTAGTGTGATCCCGATGCTCTAGCCTCAACTGATCAACTGAAGATGTCAACTCCCCTATAGATGTGGTCAACTGATCCCAGTAGTCATGGGGAGAGAAGTAAACTCCCTAAGGCATCTCCGAAAGATCCTGTGGAGGCGGTGGAATTAGCTCCTGTTGTGGTCCCTGCCCAAGCTCTCTAGCGTGCTTCATACCCTTCCTAGTAATCGGCCTCTCAACGTCGATCGGGGTATCTCCATCAATGTGAGCTCCAGCTACTGCACATAGACAGTAGATGAGATGAGGGAAAGCTAGTCTCGCAGTGGTGGAGGACTTGTCAGCTATCTTGTAGAACTCCTGAGGGATCACCTTGTGCACCTCCACCTCGTTGCTAAGCATAATACAGTGAATCGTCACTGCTCGCTCGATTGAAACCTCAGAACAATTACTCGTAGGAAGGATGGAGCGTTGGATGATCTCCAACCATCCTCGAGCAACTGGCTTAAGGTCATGCCTTCTCAGCTGGTATGGCTGACCTCTAGAATCCCTCCTCCACTGAGCTTCGGGGAGGCAAATGTCAGCAAGAACTTGATCCAACCTCTAGTTAGTATTGACCCTACAAGTGTATGAATGAGGGTCCTCTCTAAAAATAAT
Organism: Arachis hypogaea; assembly: GCF_003086295.3. Lineage (NCBI taxonomy): Eukaryota > Viridiplantae > Streptophyta > Magnoliopsida > Fabales > Fabaceae > Arachis > Arachis hypogaea. The sequence continues at coordinate 112,460,732 of NC_092053.1, forward strand.
CCTCATGATGTCTTAAAGGAGAACCGAGTGAAGTCCCATGGGTCGGAGGTAGGCGCCTTCTCTTTCTTCTTTCTTGAGGAGGATTCTCTGGTCTTAGGTGCCATGGAGATAGTAAAAAAATTGAAGAAAAGCGGAGCGCCCAACACCAAACTTAAAAGTGTTGTTCGTCCCCGAGAAAAGTAAGAAAAAAAGGAAAATAAGCAAAGGAAAAAAAATAGAAGAAAGAGATAGAGGAGAATGGAGAAGGGGCTTCGGCCTTGGGTAAGAAAGAGGGGGTAAAGAAAGAAAAGGGAGTGTGTGTGTGTGTGTGTGTGTGTGTATGGTGAAAGGTAAGTAAGAAGGAGAGAGTAATGTGAGGTGTGGTAAAAGTGGATGAAGAGTGGGGTATTTATAAGTGAGGAGAGGGAGTGGTTTAGTTATGGGGAAAGGGTGGGAGGGAAATTGAATTTGAATTTGGGTTGTTGGGAAGAGAGATGGATGGGATAGATGAGAGTGAATTGGATGGAGTGAGAGGTGGGTTGAGAGAATCAAAGGAAGTGATGGGTGATGAGATGGATGAATATGGATGGAAAAGTGGGTAAAGAAGAGAGAGAAAGGGAAGGTTTGAATTGGTCAAATGTGGTTAGGGTTGGGGTTCAACCAATGGCTAAAGCCATTCCTCCATCCTCGAGTTCTCTCCTCTAGGCGTTAAACACCGATTCTGGCGTTTAACGGTAGCAGGGGATCAGTAATTTTTTTTAAGTCGGACGAGCAATCCTGGCGCTAAACGCCCTCCTCGGCGTTTAGCGCCCCAAGGGGGGCTAAAATTGTGTGAAACACCCAATTTGGACGTTAAACACCCAATGATTCTGCTCCCCTATGGCGCTAAATGCCCTCCCTGGTGTTTAGCGCCCACAACTGTTTCTCTCCAGGACGTTCTGTTCTTCTGTCTGAGCTCTCCTGTCCCTATTCTAAGTACATTACATGATCACAAACGTTAGAAAAGTTAGGAAAACTATGAAAATCAATGACAAATAAAAATAACTAAAGGAAAACTTAATCGAAAAGAAGACTGAATTCAAAATAGAATTAAACTAAAAGATACTTATGGTTGGGTTGCCTCCCAATAAGCGCTTCTTTACCGTCACTAGCTTGACAGTCAGCTCCTCTAAGGAGGAGGATCATAGGGACTTAGATCTTCACCTCTCATAGTGAACTTCTTTCCTGTGCTCTCATGAATAAGCTCAACATGCTCTAGAGACAGGATCATGTTCATAGTGTGTGGTATGACTAGGCTTCTAGTGAACACCAACTTCATGCTAGGTGAGAAGTTCTCAATAGGAATCTTCTTGTTCCTCCAGCCCTTGGGTACTTTCTTCTTGGGGCCTCCTTCATCTTCGGTGGGTGGTGAATGCCCAATACCAAACTTAGATTTTATGTCAGGGGAAACTGTATGGCTTTCCACCAAGTGAGAGGGCTTAAACATTGAGCTTTGCAAGTAGGTACCTCCTTTGTTAGAAATTGATGGAGGTTTAAAAACCTTGAACAACAAATAGTCCTCATGCATCCTCAGGACTAATTCTCTTCTCTCAACATCAATCAGGGCTCTTCCAATAGCTAGTAATGGCCTTCCTAGGATGATGGAGTCATCTGTATCCTCTCCCGTGTCGAGTATCACAAAGTCCGCAGGGAGGTAGAGGCCTTCAACTTTTACTAGGACATTATCCACCAATTCATACGCCTGCTTCCGAGATTTGTCAGCCATCTTCAATGCTATCCTTGTAGGTTGTGCCTCTTGGATTCCCAGCTTCTTCATCACAGACAGAGGCATCAGATTTATGCTCGAACCAAGGTCACACAATGCCTTCTCAAATGTGATCGTCCCTATGGTACAGGGTATTAGGAAGCTTCCAGGTTCTGGCATCTTCTTGGGTAGCCTCCTCTGAACCACTGCACTGTACTTCTTAGTCAACACCACAGTTTCATCTCCCTTCAAGGCCTTCTTCTCAGAGAGTGCGCTTTTCAAATAGGTCGTATAGGGAGGCATCTTCTCCAACACCTCAACAAAAGAAATATTGATGTGCAACTTTTTAAAGATTTCCACGAATTGAGTCATCTGCTCATCCTTGGTCTCCTCTTGAAGCTTCTGAGAGTGTGGTGCTTCAGGCTCCTATGCCACTAATAGGGCATGTAACAATGTACCTCCAGTCTTTTCTTGAGCCTTTTCTTCCTTCAATTCCTCAGCAGCATGCATCTCTCTAGGCTCGGCCACCTTGCCCATGGTGAGGGCCTTACACTCTTCTCTTGGATTTACCTTTGTGTTATTGGAAAGAGTGTTAGGAGGTCTCTCAGGTATCCTCTTGGTCCCCACTTGTACTTTCAAGTTCCGAATTAAAGCTCTTGTCTCTTGTATAAAGCTGTGAGTGGTCTTGGAAAGTTTAGAGACTATTATGGCTAAGTCAGAGGTGTCTTGGCTCTAAGAGGGTTCTTGCTGCTACTTAGAGGGCTGAAACTGCCGGTTGTTAAACCTATTCTAATTTGTTCCACCCTGGTTTTTGTTGGAGCTCTGTTGGGGCTTCTGTAGCTGCTCTCTCCACCCAAAGTTAGGATTCTTCCTCCACCCCTGATTGAATGTATTAGCATAGGGATCATTATTGAGATTTCTGAAAGAATTTCCCACATAATTTACTTGCTCAGTGGTGGGTTGAGCATAGCCACTTGCGTCCTCTTGGTTGTAGCTCCCAGTCATGTCATAGAATGCATCTTGAGTATAGACAATTGAGACTTGCATCCTGGTCAAGTGCTGAGATATCATACTAATCTGCTAGGACATGAGCTTGTTTTGAGCCAAAATGGCATCTAGTGTGTCCACCTCCAAGACTCCTTTCTTCTGAGTAGTCCTAGTTTTCATAGAGTTCCTCTCAGAAGTGTATAGATACTAGTTGTTGGCAACCATCTCAATAAGCTCATTAGCCTCTTCAGGCGTCTTCTTCATATGCAGGAAACCACCTGCAGAGTTATCCAGTGACATCTTGGCCATCTCAGAGAGGCCATCATAAAAGATCTGCAACCTAGTCCATTCCGAGAACATTTCAGAAGGACACTTCCTGATCATCAGCTTAATCTCTCCAAGGCCTCATAGAGGGACTCTCCATCTTTCTGTCTGAAGGTCTGGACATCCACCCTAAGCTTAGTCAGCTTCTGAGGTAAAAAAAAAATTTGGTCAGAAATTCAGTGACCACCTTGTCCCACGTGTCTAGGCCCTCATTGGGTTGAGAATCAAGCCACTGCTTTGTTCTGTCCCTCAGAACAAATGGGAAAAGCATGAGCTTGTAGACCTCAGGATTCACTCCATTTGTCTTTATAGTGTCACAAATTTGCAAGAATTTAAAGATGAATAAGTTTGGGTCTTCCTGTGGGAGTCCATGAAACTGGCAGTTTTGTTGTACCAGAGTGATCAACTATGCTTCAACTCAAAATCATTAGCACCAATGGCGGGCACTAAAATACTGTGCCCATAGAAGTCAGGAGTGGGTGCAGTGTATGAGCTGAGCGTCCTTCTTGCTTGCTCATTAGCATTCGGGTTTCCTCCATTAGGGTCCATGGTGAGCTCTTCGGCTTCCTTCTCAAAAGTTTCCTTGAGATTCTCTTTGGCTTTGTAGGCTTTAGCTTGTTGCAAACGCCATCTCAAGGTCCTCTCAGGCTCAGAGTCAAACTCAAGAAGGGGTTCTTTGTCCCTGTTCCAGCTCATAAACAAACAAGAGACAAAGAAAAAGTGGGAGTCTCTATGTCAAAGTATGAAGGGCTCCCAGTGAGATATCCTAAAAAATAAGAAATAAAATAAATTAAAGTAAACAACTAAACTAAAATTTCGAAAAAAGGAATGAGAAATTAACCTAAAAATTTTCGAAAACTAAAAAGAGAAAAATACTAAAGTTTTTGAAAATAAAAAAAATGTTAAAGGGACACCAAACTTAAAATCAGAAATTCAAGGAAAATAAAAAAAACAATAATCAAAAATTAAAAGAAAAATAAAGGTAAAAATTGAAAATTAAAAGAAAAAGTAAATAAAAAAAACTAATAAAAATACCTAATCTAAGCAACTAGACAACTGGTAGTTGTCAATCACAAACAATCCCCGGCAACGGCGCCAAAAGCTTGATGCGCGAAAAGAGATTTCGCACAGCTTAACCGGTAAGTGCACCGGGTCATCCAAGTAATACCTCAGGTGAGTGAGGGTCGATCCCACGAGGATTGTCGAACTGAGCAAGCAGTGGTTGTCAAGTTGGTTTAGTTAGGCGAATCAAAAAGGGTTTTGAAGGTGGCAACTGGCATGAAATAGTAAATAAGGAAGTAAAGAAAGAAAATAAAAGGTTTGGTGTAAAAACAGTGAGAGAAAACAGTTAACGCTTCGGAGATGTTTACTTTTTCAGATTAAAAGTTCTTACCAACTATTTTAACAATGCATGATTCATTCCATGGCAATCTGTAAATGTCTAAACCCTAATCTCTTAGTGATTTAGCCTCCTCTAACCTTCATTAACCGCCATTCTCGTGGTCACTTAATTCCGATTAGAGGGTTAAGGTCAAAAACTAGTTTATGGCCACAAAAATCCTAATTATCCAAAGCTAATAGAATTATATGTCACATATCCCAATTAGTTCATGTAATTAGCAATTTAGGAGAAATTTGTTTTCAAGCTGTTGTTCAAGCGAGATAACTCTGTCGAGAATCATAAAAACTCAAGTAGAATAAGGGTCATACTGTCGTTCCACTCAAATTCATAAGATTAAGAACAAAAACAATCCTTGAAATTGAATCAAAACATTAATTAAAATAGAAGAATAATAATCTTAATCCATAGAAATAAACAGAGCTCCTAACCTTAACCAATGAGGTTTAGGTGCTCATGACTTACACAGAAAAACTAGGGTTCTGAAAACTGCGGAAAGGCGAAGATCAGGGATCCCCTAAAGGGTGGATCTTATTCCTTAAATACTAACCTAATTTGATATGGAAATAAAATAAAATAATAAATTCTCAGACTAAAAGATATTGTTTGTAAATAAAAATTACAAAAAGAAAATAAAATATAACTAATAAATACTAAATCCACTTGGAAGGCCCAAAGAGGGGAAATTCGGACTGCACTGCTGGCGTTAAACGCCATTTTGGGCGTTTAACGCCCCATAAGGAGTAGTGCGCTTCTGGCCTTAAGTCCCTTGCTGGCACTAAACGCCAGCCCAAGGGGGTGCTGCCAGCTTTTTTGCTTTTCAGCTCCAAACTCTGTCAAATTGCTCTGAATTTCACCTGAAATCATAGAAACACTAAAACAACTCAAAGTAACATCCAAAGGGGATTTTTGCATTAAAATCAAGCAAAACTAAATAAAATTTAACTAAAAATAACTAAAAAATGATAGGAAAAATGGTACAAGATGCTCACGCATTAGTTATTGCATCTACTACAGGGGAATATGGTTCTTCATAATCTATACCGGGACTTTGTGAAAAACCTTTCACCACAAGTCAAGTTTTGTAGCATACAACTTCATATTTCTCATTTGTTTTCTCACAAATACCCATATGTATCCAACAGGTTTTACATCTTCTGGTGTACGGACTACAGGTCTAAAGACTTCACGTTTTGCAAGTGAGTCTAACTCAGCCTTCATAGCTTCTTCACATTTCAACCAATCATTCCTTTGTCGATATTCTTCTACTTTTCTTGGCTCAAGATCCTTACTTTCATAGATGATGTGTAATGCCACATTATACGCAAATATTTCATTGACAATTATTTTATTTCGGTTCAATTTTTCTTCTGTAAAGACAAAATTTATTGAGATCTCACAATTTTCATAATTTTTAGTATTTTCAGGTACCTGAACGCCTTCTGGCGTTAAAACTATATCAAAATTTTGGACAACTGCAGGTGTCTTTACTATGTCTTTATCCTTTTCAACAGGAATAGTATTTACCTTTTTTCTTTTTTGAGGATTATTGTCTTTGGAACCGACAGGCCTACCACACTTCTGACGTGAATTTGTTTTGGTGGCCATTTGTCTGACTGGGATGTCAATTGGATTGGACCATTGGTATATAGGATTTAATAATCCTTTTCATATAAGAAAATGCATCAGGCAATTTATTTTCTATTCTTTGCAAATGTATAATCTTTTGAACTTCTAGTTCATATTGTTCTGATCGAAGATCTAAATGCATCAAGGATTATGCATTCCACTAAGTTCTTTTTCAAGAAGCTTTTTCTCTCCCCCTAATGTTAGAAATTTTGATTTATCAAAATTACAATCTGCAAATTGAGCTTTAAACGCATCTCCTGTTTGTATCTCAAGATACCTCACTATAGAGGGAGAATCATATCCTACATAAATTCTCAATTTTCTTTGGAGTCCCATTTTGGTGCGAGAAGGTTGGACAATTGGGACATATATCGCACACCCAAGTATCTTTAAATGGGAAACATTTGGTTGCTGGCCAAAAGCTAATTGCAGAGGAGAGAATTGATGGTAACTTGTTGGCCTCAATTGAATAAGTGCTGCAGCATGTAAAATGGCATGCCCCAAACAGAGGTTGGAAGATTTGTTCTCATAAGTAAGGGTCTAGCAATTAATTGGAGGCATTTAATAAGTGATACTACTAACCTTTTGTGTATGAACATGAGCTATTGGATGTTCAACGCTTATTCCGTTAGCCATACAATAAGCATCAAAGGCTTGAGAAGTGAATTCACCAGCATTATCATGACAAATTGCTTTGATTGGATTTTCTGAAAATTATGCTTTTAATCGAATAATTTGAGCAAGTAATCTCGCAAACGTCAGGTTGCGAGAAGACAATAAACACACATGTGACCATCTTGAAGATGCGTTTATTAGGATCATAAAATATCTAAAAGATCCACATAGTGGATGAATAAGTCCACATATATCGCCTTGAATCCTTTCTAAGAATTTAGGAGACTCAAGTCCAATCTTTATTGGTGATGGCCTTAAAATTAACTTTTCCTGAGAACATGGAGCACAACAAAATTCACCGGATTTAAGAATCTTCTAGTTCTTTAGTGAATGTCCATGGGAATTTTCAATAATTCTCCACATCGTTGTTGTTCCAGGATGACTCAATCGATCATGCAAAATTATAAATTCATTTGGGCTAGTAAACTTCTGATTTACAATGGCATATGATTCAATTACACTAATTTTAGTATAATATAACCCAGAAGAAAGTGATGACAACTTTTCTAATATAACTTTTTTATTTGAATCATGAGTTATGAGACATAAGTACTCCTGATTTCTCTCATTCATTATTTCAATATGATATCAATTTCGGCAAATATCTTTAAAACTCAACAAGTTCCTTAGAGACTTGGTAGACAATAGTACATTATTTATTATGAATTTTGTTCCTTTGAAAAATAAAATTATAGCTCTTATAGAGCCTTCTATCATATTGCCTGAGCCATAATAGTATTAACATATTCTTTTTTTGGTACAAGATGAGTAAAATATATATTACTTTTGAGAATGGTATGTGAACTTGCACTATCCGCAAGGCAAACATCTTCATTATATATCCTTGCCATTTTCTTCCAAGACAAATAATAATAATAAATGAGTAGCAGTATATATGCACAGTGAAATTGTATTCCTAATTAAAATTGTTTTTTTAAGAAGTACTATACATAGTATCATATACTAAAAATTTTATTATTATTATTATTTTAGAACTTGACACATTTATTAATTTTAAAATTCATAAACATAAATATTTTATGAAACATTATTTATATATATCATACTTAAAATTCAAATACATAGGGAATAAAACTTAACAAAAAATTTTTTACATTATTTATTTATATGAGTACTTTAACAAATTCACATATTAAACTTTTTCATCATTGATCAAACGGTCAATATTTCTTTCAAGATCCTAAAAAAATCAGATACTTCATAATGAATGATGTAATTTTTAGTAACATCCTTTGAAATAAAATTCGTCTCCTTTCCTTTGTTATCCTTTTTCAAGGATACTTGATAAAGATCAACTAGGTGCCTCGAGATACAACAGGTACGCGACCAATGGGTCATTTCCACCACAACGGAAACATTTATTCTTTGTTGATTTATTTTGCCCATTATTTCTTTTTTTATCCCGCTTCTCGTGAGATCCTTGCTTGTGAACATAATTTTTTTCTTCCATAAATTTTCTTGTTACCAAAACTTTGCCATTTACCTCTTTTGAGGTTATGATTTACCGCATTTGCTTTAGAAAATAGGGCAGCACCATCTGGGCGCGCTTCATAAATTTTTTTAAAGCAATCCATTGTTACGTTCAACAACAAGAAGGCAAGAAATTAACTCAGAATATTTTTTAAATTCTTTTTCTCAATACTGCTACTGCAGGAGCACATTCGAGGTATGGAAGATCGAGAAAGTTTTCTCTAACATGTCATTATCAGTTTTCTTTTTCCCACATAATTTCATTCGTGAGGTAATTCGAAACATTGTTGAATTATATTCATTTATGGATTTAAAATCCTGTAGACACAAGTGTGTCCACTCATATCGACTTGAGAAAGTATCACTGTCTTTTGATGATTATATCTTTCTTCAAAGTTCTTCCACAAATCTGCAGGATCTTTTAGTGTGAGATATTCATTTTTTAATCTTTCATCAAGATGACGACGAAGGAAGATCATGACTTTGACTTTATCATTCTGGGATATATTATTTTCAGCATTAATGGTATCTCCAAGATCTATTGAATCAAGATAAATTTCGGCATCTAATATCCATGATAAGTAATTGTTTCCAGATATATCAAGAGCATTAAATTTAAGATGAGAGAGTTTTGACATAATAAAAATTTATTACCTGAGTCTTTCTAAATTTTGATCAGAGCCTCGTGTTGATAACGTATTGTAAAATAAATAAATAAGAGAGAGGTAATAAAATAAAAATAAAAAAATATAAATAAAACACTCTAATATTAGTATTCACTAATATTATTATCCCACTTTAATAAAAATAATTCATATATTAATATTGTATATGTTGCAGCATAAGTATATGAAGAGAGAAAAAAAAAGAATTGTTTTATATTCGTATTGTTGTGTTTATTGTCAGAGACTTAAGCGTAAGCCGCTTAAGCCTCTATTTATACACACATTAAGCTTTAATTTTTCAAACTTTATTAAAAAAAAGGTAGAAACTCAGGTGCAGTCGACTTCACGTGAAGTTGATAGTTGAGAGTCGTTAGATGAAAATTTAGTCAAATTAGTCAAACCATCTAACGGCTCTCAACTATCAACTTCACGTGAAATCGACTGCACCTGAGTTTTCACCTAAAAAAAAATTTAAACCTTCTTTCATCGAAAAACTGAGTCACCCAAATATTAATGGACATTCAACTCATTCCTCGTCCTTATCACAATAGGAGAGACATACAAACACAATATATATTTTATATCTCTCCCACTATATATAAAAACAATGATCTATAGAAATGGTCAATATCTACATTTAAAAAAAAAATCATCAATCAATTAAAGGTAAGAAATAGGTAAGCTATAATTTTGAAAATTGAACGAAACCAGCAGATTCAACTGGTTGAACCAAGAAACGTAGGTCAAGTTGGTTTCGTTCTTAAACAAAACAATTCGTTCCAAAATAGGTGGCAAACCAAAAAATAGGTAAAAAATTCATGAGTTGAACTAAGTCGTAAATCAACTGGTTTTCCAATTAATTCAAATTAAAAAAAAAAATCCAGCTAAGTATGAACTGAACCTAATACTCTTCCTCATCTTTAGCTGCTTCTCCCATTGAGTTTGCCTTGTCATCTCCTCCTACATTCCACCTTCTAACTGTCATCTTTGGACACATTTCTGATCCCTCTCTTGCCCATTTATTGTGGTTTTTTTTAAGTTATTGTTGTGTGTGTTTAGACTTTAGACTTTTAATAGTTAATTAGTTATTGAAGTTACCTATGGTTGGATTTAGCTGCTGCTTGTTGTAAATTCACTAAAATTATAATAGTTAACGTTGTGATGATTAATTGAATTAATTGTTAATTGGGTTGATAGTTTACTTAATTTTATTGTTGTACAACTTATTTGTATACTTACATGGGATTATGTGACTTTAGCTGGTCCATACTTCTAATTATTTGTGTATTTTTGAAATTTACATTAGAATATATTTATGCTTTTGTGTGTTTAGTTATAATTTTATATATTACTATAATTTAGTTGGTCTATAATTACATACAATCCCCTTTCATTATATCCCAAGTTTGATTTCACAGGAACCGTTTAGCAATGAAATAAATAACACTTCATTATTTGAAAAAAAGTACTGAGTTGTAAATGTTATATAGCACTTCCAAACGAGACCATAAATCATGAAAAAGAGAACTGTCAGGTAGATAGTAGAACTTAGAAGCAACTTATGAGACGTCAAGATAATCCCCATCAAATATAAACTTACAAGCATTTGTAGAATAGCTTACTTAACGTAAGAATTACAAGCCAAAACTCGACGGGCAATTTGTGCCAAGACCAAGCAAAATCCTCAAGCCAAAACACCTTCAAATAACATGATATTATAAATATACAAAATGTCAAACCAATCTGAATACCAGTTATAGACACCCGCAATAGCATCACCAAACTAAAGTAAGGATCATGAAGTTACTGCCCAATGTTTTCCAAAATAAAACACCGCAAAGGCAACACTACTTCAAGAAAACAAGGTTAAAAGTATGGGCTTTTTATATAACTAATAAATTTCATCATCACTGTCTTCCTCGTCTTCTTCAATATTAGAATGCATCATCATTGAAAATAATGCTGCCTCCATTGGATCCAATGCATCATTTCTAAAATCATCCGGGCCAAAGTCATCGACACCAGAAGCCAATGCTTCAGCCAAGGAAGTCATCCGAATGAAATCCACGTCATCATCTTCCTCGGAATCAAAAGGGCAAGGACCTGGTCCAGTGACCAGCATGTCTGAGATAGCCATCATTTCATAGGGATCCATCTCATCAAACATGTCATTGTCCCTCATGATGGAATATAATTCTCCACCTGATAAATCAACATCACCCAGCATATCCAATACATCATACATATCAAGATTGTTCGGTCTTCGTCTAGGTGGTGGCCTCTTATGAATCCATGTGTATGAACCAGGTTTCACAGTGTGCTGAAAATAACAGATATTGAACACATTAAAGGAGTAATCAAAGGGAACATAGATACAAGAAAGATGAACACAACCAAACTCAAGCCTCAAAAGTCATAAATGTCATTATTTCAAATGAGGGGAATCACAAACAGAATCAACTTCAAGTAATCCTTTATTTCTGAAGACCAAATTGAACCACTGGAATGACAGTAGCAACCTACAAATCCTAACCTGGCTTGTTTCCAAAACACTGCTAATTATTTTTCCATGGCTCATCATCCATTGCTGTTCAGTTTCTATGAACGCTCAACTAATTTCAGTAACACAACAAATACATACCCCACCAAATGAAGTATCATTTTAGGTGTCCCAACATATTACAGGTACAAGTAAAATTGTAAAAATAACTATATAGCTAAAATAAAAATTTAAAAAAGGGGAGAGAGAGAACAACTTATATATAACAAAATTTGTGTATATGTCTTGATTCGGTTAAGGAAAATATACTGTAAAAGCAACCGTCATTGTCTTTATAAAATATTCGTTTTATTTTAATCCCTATAAAAAATAGGTTTTGGTTTTGGTCCTAAAAAATTTGTTACATCAGGTACAAACTAAAATGTTGACAAGGCAAGATGTGCCACATCAGCATTTAATCTGCCACGTCAATACTTAGTGAAAATTAATGGTGGAGACTAAAATAGACAACTTTTAAATTCTACTGGATCAGAACCAAGAGAAATTTTATAAGGAACAAAACCAAAAAATAGATTGGGGGGAGAACCACTCTTCTTCAATACAACATCAAACATCCCATATTACTCAATGTGTGACTTTGACCCCATAATGCCCAAGTCCCCAACAAATAACAATACACTGGCCTCAGAGAGCCAACGTCAATAGCGGTTATCGTCTATCAATATTTGGTGTTTACTTTAATTCAGCCTATTCGTAACCCTTTCCATGCCACCAACAACCAGGCTCTGATACTATTGTTAAGTGCCTAAGAAGAAAAGTGGAAAACCAAACCTTAGAAGCTAGCTATTAAGGGCGAAGAACTACTCTTTTTAAATACATCATCAAGCATCCCATATTACTCGACTTGGGACTTCGAGCACCCCATAATATCAAAGTCCCTAACAGCACCAGTTTTCGTTTTACTATTGTAAACCAAACCATACAGTTTTTAGCACTCATAGCTGAAACAAATACCAAAATGAATTTTCTTGACCTATATCATCCTCTCACCACATCATACATAATTTTCCCCATGAACGGAATCTTCTCTTAAGAATAAGATGCTATGTACTTTAAAGAAATCTAACATTCTCTGACATTTACTGTAAAAGAAGCATTGGTAAAACATTGAGTTCTGATTTAAACACAAAGGAAGAGAAATTTGAATCAGCCTGCACTCAAAGACCTAAAAACGGAGGCAAAGAAAACAAGTTTCCAAGACTAATTCAAAGAATAAATATTTCAAATAGTTGATTTCGCGAATACATGTTGATAACTAAATTTTCATCATATCCATGCACAGTTTTTGATGGCAGATGGCAGCTCATGGTGGAAGGGTAAAAAACTGCCATGAGGTTATAACTAATGGCATTGCGGCAAATGGTGGAAAAATAATATATAAAATATAAATAAAACTACTAAAAAGATAAAGAAAAGTTTATATCTAAACTACTAACTAGTGATACTTTATCAATAATAATATGAAACTATTTATCCATATTATAATAATCAATATTAAAGATTAAAACTAATATCAAGTTGACATAAATAATAATAATATTAATCTTAACTACGCAGCAGCAGAAGCAAATTGAGGGTTTAGAATAGACGATGAGAATAAAAAAATTTGACGGGTGATAATAGGGAAAAAGAAAAGGATTACAATGGAACAACAAAAACTTGGGGGTTTAGAATATAAAGAAAAAAATGATGCAGCTTAGAGAAGCACCATCGTTGTCAATGTCCCATGCCTCTGTGCCGTTGCATTCTATTACTTTGTCATTGTGGTCTTCCCCTGCAGAATAGGGTGATGCTGTTGGCAGTAATGCTGTTGCATCGCAAGACTTCATCTTCCTCCAGCAGTAGACAGGGAGAGTGAACGACATAGAGTAGAGAGAGCATGAAGAGGTAGAATACGAGAGCTAGAGAAGGCTGTCTTATAAATGTTAGGTTTAGGGTTACTAAAATGACCAAAAGACCCTCTAATTTTTTAAAAAATATATCCAAAAAAACCTGCCAAACTTGTATAATGCACCTCTGGATGCAGCTATTTACTTAAGGAGTATTGGTTAATTATAATATTTTGATTCTTTCTTTTTTAAAACAAAAAAAGATTATGGAAATTTGAACCAGCCCACAATCAAAATGTAAACACCCAAGAAAGGAAGAGGAAACAGATTTCCAGGACTAAATCAATTAGATAATGAAAACGATCATAGATAAGACAAATAGATAATTTAGTATTTTGTAATCCTGATTAGTACTCACTCCAAATATGACCATTAAATAATCAAATTCATATATTTGATGGGAACCAGCCATGGAAATGAGCCTTAGATTAGTTCTGAATTAGTTGGTATACAAATTAACGGGAAAGTGATCAAGAATTCAGATTGAATGAGTAGGGGCTTTAGATATTGTCTTCAAATTAGTTTGAAATTGATGTTACTTTCTTTTCTAATTTTCTGAACCATTACTATCATTATGACCTAATGCTTTAAGAGAGAAGATGCAACATATGCATGGCAAAATGGATGAATTTAATTGCAACAATCAGACTTAATAATAATGAGGAAGTTGTACGTATGACAAATTTTCATATAAAGAACAAGGAGAAACACACAGTGAGCAATTTACTGCTAAAAGAATAATGGCTTTATCATCACCAAGAGTCATGGTAATCAAACAATCCAAAGGGGAAATACATGAAAGAAAGCAAGAGACAAGATAAACTCGAGTACCTTGTAGAAACAACTGGTCCCAAATGGACAGTTTCCATCTCCAAAGTTAAAATGTTTACAATCAATTAACCTGAAAATAGACAATAATTAGTCAGTTAAAATGTCAACAATTCATGATCTGGGTAATATCAAATAAGTTCACAGAAATTGGATCATGTATGTTATATGCAATTCTTCTTGAATATATATATATATATATAAAGTAGCAATAAGTGATGTAACGAATATTTTCACAAAATATCACACACACGGGCACACAAAAATAATTATCAGGTGTGTAGCAGAAGGTGAGAAAAAAAATTACTTGCAGTTTGCCTTGTAGTTATCAATAATTTCCTGTTTCTCTTCCTTTGTAGAATACCAAATACCACTTGGAATGACAAAATATGATAGTTTGCGGCACACAGGGCAGGTTCTCACTGTATTAGTAGTATTATTAAAGTCCATTCCAGAGGTTGGGGCACTACTACGCCAGTTACGGATACAGGATATACAAAAAGCATGGTCGCATTCTGGAAGCAACCCAAACTTACATTCAGCCGGCTTAGGTTTCGATAGAACACGCTCAAGACAAACATTGCATTCTATTTCTTGACTATCTTTCAAACTCTGTAGGTATTTTTCCTTTTTCTCGCAAGTCCGCAAATGATTGTCTTTTACCCTTCTATCAGTGGGATGCAAGCAATATTTTCTACAGTATAAACATTGATTTCCATGAACACGAGAACATTTATCTCCTAGAGGGCAGTTTGCAGCAGCAAATGTACAAAGAAGATGCTCAGATGGTATCGCACTACTAGTACTTGATTCACTAACATCACCATTCCCTAGATAGTCCTGATGCTTATGTAGTGAACGCCTTGCATGCTTGTCAGACGGAGATATCTTTGTGGCTTTTGGAACCCAACTTGACGAAGCTCCTTGAATAGTATGAGCTGCAGCAGAATCCAAAACAACAGATTGGCATCCATTTGCTGAAGATGATGCTTGAGAAACGTTGACATGCTTATATCTGCATCGACTACCATAAGCACAGAGTCCTTTTTGATGGAATGTGCAAATCTGCTGTCCAGAAACATCTGTATCTTTTCTCTCATGATAAAAATCACATTGCTCCCCTTTCAAACATGCTCCTCGGGCATAAAACTTGCAAATCCTAACACAATTATTAGAGTTTTTTAATTAAAAAAATATATATGAATTAACAAACAAACAAACAAGAAACCAAGAAAGCCCATAAACAACACATAGGAAAATGGTAACAAAATACAAGCACAGGACATCATCATACAAACCAAAACCCTCAGGGTTAGAAATTCTTAAGCATTTTCACTTCACATAAATCTCGTTAGCATTAAAAAATCGTAAACCTAAGTTCAAGATTCACCCTCATATGCTATATTATACTATAATAATCCGGGTCCCAGCTTAGTGAATCTTGCAAGACTTTGTTCGAATCAATTTTAAAGAATGGCAAGTACGTTACCCATCCACAATCAATTTCCATGTCGCTAGTCACGATATAATCTATCACTAACCAAACAAGAACGACTCAAAACAAAAACCCTCCTTCTTTCTCTGCCCAGTTTCTGCAGCCCCAATTATCACATCACCAACCAAATCACACAAAAAAAAATAGGTAACAAAATTTACGAAATAGAAAGAGAGAAAGCATAAATTGAAAGGCCTGTTTGGTGAATCGATGGATCATGGGATGGGATCAGAAAGACAGGAACCAAAATAGTGCAATCGAACAAACAGGTAAACTAACAACAAACAATAATAATAATTTAGGGATTGAAACTAACCTTGTGGACATGGTTATGGAGGGAGAGAGGAGTCAGGATAATATTGGAGAAATGAAATGAGAGAGAATGAGAGAGAAAAGACAACGTTCGATTTTGGATTTTGATTTTCGGGAGAGAAAGGAAAACCTAAAGACAGAAGAGAGGAGGAGGACCCATTTGAAACGGGTTCAGAGGTTTTTGTTTCGTGTTTTTGGCGGTTGGAGATGCTTTCACAAATTCTAGCTTCCTTCACTATTCTCTGCCAGTTCCGATGATAATTTATATATATTTGTACTAATTAACTAAATCATCTCCTAATTTTAATCTCTAATAAATTTAATCATTACATGAGTCCCTAACATCTGATTTTATTAGAAAAACTAGTGTATGTTTTCGGAGTTAAACTCCAAAATGGTCTCTGAGATTGGCGTCGTGCACTAAAATTGTCCCTGAAATTTTAATTACACTAATTATGTCTTTGAGATTGAAAAAAGTACACCATATTAGTTCCTAACTTATTTTTTATTAACGACATTATGACATGGCATGATGACGTGGACTGTAAGTGATACGTGTCATTTCATGATTTGGCCACGTGTACCGGTATGATGATGTGGTGCCCAGTGACACGTGACATGCTGAAGTGGATGGTTGTGCCACGTGTCACAATGTTATTTGGCAACGTGTCCGTTTGAGCCACGTGTCGCAACAGTATTCGTCCACGTGTCATCCATTATGTCATCATTGTATATGCATCAAATTAGTCCCTCACTTTGCATTAAGTGACTCATTTTAGTCCTTGAAATTGAATGTGGTGCACCAAACTAATCTCTTCACCAGTTTTTTCTCATTTTTTTCTATAAATTCAAAATTCACAATATTTTTGAATGTATTAATTTCAATTCTATTTTTTCACATGTTCTTCAAATAAAAGTGTTTTTATAAAATATTTTTTCTCTTGCGAATACTCTAACCGCCGACTTAGAGTTGACGTGAAGGCTTTTCAAGCACCTTCACTACCATCTCCAACCTCTTTCAGTACTTTTATAAAATATTTTTTTTCTTACGGATACCCCTAATAACCGCCGTCTTGGAGTTGACGTGAAGACATTTCAAACTTCTCTTATTACCATCTCCGACCTCTTTCGTCTAGACTGCAGAGGTCAAAGATGGTAGTGAGGGTGCTTGAAGTGCCTTCAATCTAACTCATTTATTTTAATTATTAATTTATTGTTAAAAATACGTATTTTTTTTATGAAAAAAATGTGTCTAATCAATCATATAATTATTTTTTATAATAACATACTTATATATTACAAAATTTACCAATGTTAAATTATTAAAAAAATTATATAATTAAAACTAAAAAGTAAAATCTTAAAAATTTTTATGAAAGCACTTGTATTTAAACGATATATGAAAAAATAGAATTGAAATTAGTGTATCCAAGATATTAAAATTTTAAATTTTAAAAAAATAAGAAAAAATTGGTGAATGGACTAGTTTGGTACACGACATTCAATTTCAAGGACTAAAATGAGTCACTTAATGCAAAGTGAGGGACTAATTTGGTGCATATACAACGATGACATAATGGACGAATACTGTTGCGACACGTGGCACAAACGAACACGTGGCCAAATAACATTGTGACACGTGGCACAACCATCCACGTTAGCATGCCACGTGTCATTGGTCACCACATCATCATATCATTACACGTGGCCAAATAATGAAGTGACACGTGTCCCTTATAGTCCACGTCATCATGCCATGTCATCACGTCATTAATGAAAAATAGGTTAGAGACTAATATGGTGCATTTTTTTCAATCTCAGGGACGTAATTGGTGCAATTGAAATCTCAGGGACGATTTTAGTGCTTGACGCCAATGTCAGGGACTATTTTGGGGTTTAACTCTATGCTCCCGTGTCTTACACGGATAATATATAAAATTATATAATTTTTTATTTAAAAATTAAACAAAAAATATATATAGTAATTATTATTATAAATATTTTATAATTTAAAAATATTAAAAAATAATTAGTATTTGTCTTAACCAATTTAAATTGGTTGAATAGTCATTTTATTTGTCTGCTTAAGTAAGTATTTGAAGTTCGAATCTCGCATTATGTGTATAACAATATATTAGTTAGCGACAAACCCTTAATAAATAGAGTATTAATATGTTGTAGATTAGTTTTTGGCCTGTCGAGTTAAAAAATTCGTAGAAAAAAATGTAGTTGTCTTCAAAATAGATTAATTTCTTATTAGTAGTAAGGTTTAATTACTCTATTGGTCCCTATAGTTTCGCAAAATTTTCAATTAGCTATGTCTTTATAGTTTTTTTCCTTTTAATTGAGTTCTTGTACCAAATTTTATTTTTGATTGAGTCTCTATACTTTTTTTTCCTTTTATTTGGGTCTTTGCACCATTTTTTTTTAATTGGATCACTATACAATTAAACAAATTACTGTTAAGAATGACCTATTTGAAAAAAAAAATTGGTGCAGAGACCCAATTAAAAGGAAAAAAAGTATAGGAACCTAATTAAAAATTTCGCAAAACTATAGGGACCAATAGAGTAATTAAACCTATTATTATTTATGTACTAATATAATATCTATTATCGATTATTAGTTAGTATAAAGAGAAACCAATAACAACTCTTGTTATTCAATATATAAATTATTCTATTGAAAAATAAATTAGTATTTTTTAAACTGATAAATATATTTCTTTCTAATTTCTTACACCATTTTGTTTGACAATGTTTATCTTTAAAGAATAACAAATGACCACACTATCCTACAATTTGATATACAAAGTAATTTCTTATCTTGAAATTAATTCTGGTTAGCGAGATAAAATTTAAATTATTTTTTTATTTTTGTACTCAAATTTAAATTTAAATTCAGAATTGATTAACAACATATCATTTTCTAATTTTAATAACAAAAATAAAATTAATTAGGTGCAAAATATTTAACATTTAATAATTTCAATCATTTAAATTTTAGTTATCAAAAATTGTGTTAAAAATTAATCATAAACGTAATAATTGATAATAGATATTATATTAGTACATAAATAATAATAGGTTTAATTACTCTATTGGTCTCTATAATGTCGCAAAATTTTCAATTAGGTCCCTATACTTTTTTCCTTTTAATTGAGTTCTTGTACCAAATTTTCCCTATCTTTTTATTTGAGTCCCTGTACCAAATTTTTTTAGTTAGGTCCCTATACAATTAAGCCAATTACTATTAAAAAGGAGCTAATTGAAAAAAAATTGGTGTAGAGACACAATTAAAAAAAATATAGAGACCTAATTGAAAATTTTGTGAAACTATAGAGACCAACAGAGTAATTAAACTATAATAATATCTAATGTATTAATTATTTATTTTTTTGACATCACTAATATATAATCTATTGAAGATTGATTTATTGTCCAATTTTTTTTATAAATTTTGTAATATGAGAAAATAGTGATCTTATTTTTTATTATTATTTAATAAATTATTCAAGATTCTTTAATTATGTAATTAACTTTTTTTTGTGACTAATTATGTAATTAACTTAATAACCTTTATTATTGTTTTTATACTATTTATATATTTTTCACTACTAATAAGTAAGTAGGTATTTATACTATTGTCCTAGATGATTTACTTATTTAATATGTTAAATAATATCTTGTATCTTAAATTCATTAAATATTAAGATGAGAAAAATTGTGCAATAAATTATATAAATAGTCATTACAAAATAAAAAAAAATATTTATCATATATAATAACCGTTGATATATGTAGTGTCATGTATATATTAGGATTATCTATTTTAATTTTGTGAGTGATTATTATTATTTTTATTTTTTCATTACATTAGTAAATAATATTTAAAATTAAAAATAAAAGATTATTAAAATTTTTTAATTTGAATTAAAAATTCTTGTAAATATATTCAATTTTTATATATACTAAGTGTTATAATATTAAATATTATAGTATTTGTTATAACAATGACTCAAACTATTAATCCAAGATATATTTGGGCTTAACAAGATTTTAATGTAAGTAAGATCAACCAAGTCCATTGTTAGGTCCCAAATTCGATTTAGATTTATTACTTTAAAGGACCAACGCAGATAAAATCTACGTATTTCCTCTCAAATTGGTTCAAATTAAATTTTCATTGCTAGTTAAGTATCATAATTGATACTCAGGAAAGCATAGCAAACCCTCTTCCCGCTCCTCACTCCCCCGTTAAAAAAATGCAATCATCCTTTCTCTATCTTTGCAAATCCTTTATTTAATTATCTTCTTAAAAAATACACCAATACAGATAAAATAAGAGAGAGAGAGGAGTTAGGATAATATTGGGGAAATGAAATGAGAGAGAAAAGACAACGTTCGATTTTGGATTTTGATTTTCGGGAGAAAAAGGAAAACCTAAAGACAGAAGAAAGAAGGACCCATTTGAAACGGGTTCAGAGGTTTTTGTTGCGTGTTTTTGGCAGTTGGGGGTGCTTTCACAAATTTCAGCTTCCTTCACTATTCTCTGCCAGTTCCGATGATAATTTATATATATTTATACTAATTAACTAAATCAATTCCTAATTTTAATCTCTAATAAATTTAATCATTACATGAGTCCCTAACATCTGATTTTACTAAAAAAATTGTGTTGAAGTCAGATTTTTTGCATTAGAAATTAACATAGTTGTCTATATAAAAAGCTGACATTTTTAGCCAACAAACTATAATTTAAATGATATATTTTTTTAAAAAATTTAGATTTAAATTTCATTCCTAACTTAAAAAAAATTATATAATAAATTTAAAAATTAAATATATTAAAATTCAAATTTTAATATATTGATAATATAAATTTTTTATATAATTTTTTTATTAAATTTATATATGTAGATGAATTTTTAAATAATAAATTTAAAAATAATTATTTTTAATAATAATATATAATATAATATCTATATAAAATTAGTATATATTATATTATTTATGATAAAAATATATTTGCACTATGATGAAATTAACCATAATAAATTAAAACTAGTTTAATACTTACAAAAGATAAAATTTGTTTAAGAAAACTACAAAATTATTAAGTATATATTAATTTTATTAGAAAATACTGTGAATGTCCTTCACTCTTTTCTTTTTTTTCTTCCTCTTTTAAATGAAATTCTCTAACATAGGTATCAAAAATATAAACACATGTAAAAAGTGGCTATTAATTCATTGCACTGTAGATAATGCTTAATTTAGTTGTTAATTTTTTATTAAAAATTATTTTTATTTAATTAAAAGATGCAAAATATATACATATAAAATCGAATATAATAAAAAAAATTTATCAAAAATACTTAAAGATATATTAAAAGTTAGGAACATACAACAAAAATATTAAAATTTATACTTTAAAAATATTTTTTTGTAACAAATAAAAATTAAAAAAGTAATGAATAAATTGTTAAAATTAAAAGAAAAATTTAGAAAGATAAAAGCCAACTTTTTCATTAGTATTTTTCTAAAGTTATTTTATTCTTTTAATTTTTATGTATTGCTATTTTATTGATTAATTATTTATTAAATAAATTATTTTTATAATAAATAATTTTTTATTTAGTTAAAAAATGATTATGGTATTTAAAAAAATAATGTGAAAGAGACTATTTAAAATAAAAAATATTTTAAATTAATATTTTTAAATATAAAAATAAACTATATTAATATTAAAAAGTAAATATAAGATACAAGTACAAAATAAATAAAATATATAAGATAAGAGTACGGTTGAATTTAGTTTTAAAAATAGGAGTACCTTTTAAAAAGAATAGTACAGTTGAAAAAAAGAAAAAAAATACTTACTTTATCTATTATTTTTATTTTTTAATGTCAATTTTCACTTTATTCTTATTTAGATTTAGATTTACTCTTTTTTTTTTTTTCTTTATCTTTGCACTTCAAAAGAGTCTACTCCTATGTTGTGAAGTTTGGAGTTTTCCACTAATTTTTTTTCATATTTTTAGCTAATAAAAAAACGTTACCATGTATGAAGGACACGCCACCATACTTAGCAACGTAATAAAAGACAAATAAGACACGCTAGTAGTATACCTCTGTTTCAGTGTTTTTTGTTTTTTGGCCATTTTTTTGCGTTCCCTTCCTTTCTTAATCAAATCACAATTTCCAAGGTCCATCGCTTACTTCATTGAAATTAAAAACCTTACCTTCAAAGTTCAAACTTCTTGCGGTCTTCTTCTCTTTTCTATTCTTCAGCGGCAAGCAATTCCTTTCGTTTCCAAAAATGAGTGTCAAAAACTGGGGAATAGTAGCTTTGCACACGATTATGCTTTTTCTGTTATTTTCTGTCCTTTTTCCACTCACTTTCTCAGCAGTCAGTCAACCCCAAAACCACAAGAATCGAAATCCCAAAACTTCTGATGCTTCTTCAGCTGTTTTCCAGGTTGAAGGGAATGTCTACCCTCTTGGGTATGTCTCCTATTATTTCTTGGATTCCTTTTTAATGTCCCCAAGCTTTCATCCTTATCTTCAAGGAAAATAAAACTTTTTTTTTATTGTTGATTCTTCTCCAAATTATATTTCAGCATGATATTTTTCTTTAAATTTGTTGTGGGTTTGGTTTTTTGGATAGTTTTTCCTGTTTCTGTCTTTTGATGGGAGCTATGCTCATTGTTTTGAAACATTATTCAATCCCATGCGTTCTGAAATAAGTGTCTTATTTTGCTTAGGAAATTTCAGATTGATTCGTCAATATATCTGTTGACTTTCTAAAGTGAACTTTTTTCAATATCAGGTTTAAATTATACTACTTAGCAAATTTTTTTTAATGTTCCTCTTTTTACAGGCATTATACAGTGTCCCTAAGCATTGGCAATCCCCCCAAACTATACGATTTTGACATTGACTCTGGTAGTGATCTAACTTGGGTTCAGTGTGATGCACCATGTCAAGGTTGCACCAAGGTAAACATAGGTCCCATTATGAAATATTAATAGCAACCGTTTAGTCATTCCAAGCTTTTCATCTGGTATCTATCTTGTCTTTCGGCCTTTTGTAGCCACCAGATCAATTATATAAGCCCAAAAACAACCTTGTGCAATGTGGTGAAGAGTTGTGTGCTGGAATTCACTTATCAAATGAGTATCAATGTGCTGCCCCGTCAGACCAATGCGACTATGAGGTTGAGTATGCTGACCAAGGGTCTTCGCTGGGTGTGTTAGTCCGAGATCAGATTACCTTGCTGTACACCAATGGCTCTGTGGTACGCCCAAGGATAGGCTTTGGGTGAGTGTTTTCTTTCTATCCTTATGTGTGATATTGGTTGCACAATCATTATGGTAGATAGGGATACAAAGATAGACAATTTAGAAGGACAGAAAATGAGAGAAATTTGTGTCTTGAGAGTCTTAATGCGTTATTTTGTGTTACCTGCAACACCAAATACGTTTTCGTGTCCTTTCCTAACTACCAAATATAGATTTAGTATTTGAGTTCGTGTTGATTCAGCTACAAAAGTACTCTACTATCATTGGTTTTACCACTTTGATCATTGTCAATTATGAAATGATAGCAATATCAAATAAGAGTACTATTGGTGAATGATACTGCAGCAGAATTGTTATTTGCCTTCCTGAATTTATTTAGAGTTTCTTTTTCTTTTGTTTGGGTAGGTGTGGATATCATCAGAAGTATTTTGGTCTCAACTCTCCGCCATCCACAGCAGGAGTCCTTGGCCTTGGCAGGGGCATTGTAAGCTTTTTGTCCCAACTTCATGCTCTCGGTTTGATTCGAGATGTGGTTGGTCACTGCTTAAGTGTGAAAGGAGGAGGGTTTCTATTCTTTGGAGATGATCTCATTCCCTCGTCCGGAGTTGTTTGGATACCCATGTTTCCTAGTTCCTTGGAGTAAGTTTTTGTTGAAGTTCGTATATATTATTTAATTCCTCAAGAGATGCTTTTATTTTTTCTGTAAATGAGAAAGCTCACACAACCATTTCTTTAGAAAACACTACAGTGCAGGGCCTGCCAAACTTTTATTCGATGGAAAGCTTACGTCTATTAAGGATCTTGAACTTATCTTCGATAGTGGCAGCTCATACACATATTTGAATTCTGAAGCTTATCAAGCCATTGTTGATCTGGTAAGATAAGATAAGTGTTGTAGACATAAAACATTTCATCCCCTCTTATGACCCCTTTTGTTTACGTGAAATACAGATAAGTAATGATTTAAAGAGACAGAAATTGGAAAGAGCTATTGATGATGACTCACTTCCGATTTGTTGGAAGGGTGCAAAGCCTTTTAAATCCCTAAGTGAAGTAAAGAGCTATTTCAAGCCCCTATCATTGAGCTTCCAAAAAGCAAACAATTTGCAGTTTCAGCTACCACCAGAATCTTATCTAATTATTACTGTTGGCACCTTCTAAGACTATGAATAACATTTCTACCACTTTATTGAAGAGAACAAGAGAAATTATGCGCCTAACTTTCTGTCCTTTTCTACAGAAACATGGAAATGTATGCTTGGGGATTCTAGATGGCACTGAAGTAGGTCTCGAAAAACTTAACATCATAGGAGGTAAAGCTCAATGAAAACCAACAATATAAAATTTGATGTCAATCTCATCTTTCTTCCCCTTTCATTTGAAAATTTGATGGTAATACATTTTCTTTTCTAATTTGCTCAACAGACATCTCGCTACAAGATAAGATCGTGATTTATGACAACGAGAATAAGAAGATCGGATGGATGTCTGCCAACTGTGACAAGCTTAGGTTATAAGCCCAACTCTTCATATTTCTTTAATTGTGACATTAAATACGTATTAGAGAATTTTTGTCTTATTTTTTTCATTAACAGTGTGGATCGTGAAGTTGAAGAAGGTTTTCCACGCCGATATGCTACCGATTCCGGCATCTTTTCTGACCGGTGCCCCGCAATCTATGGTACAACAGAAAAATAAATGAGTTATTTGGCACAAAATGCTCACATGTAAATAAGATAGAACATATGATTACACATAGTACAGTATATCTATATGCTTAGTACAATATGTTATGCGTCATAAGCTAATGTTAATGAAACTATAGATGATGGGTTCCAATCCCAATAAGGGTAACTAATGGAGAAAAGTGTTGAAGCAGAGAGATTTTAAATGCCATCAATGCAAGATGTAGACTCACTATGGCTTCAATGATTTACTAATGTTGGAAATAAGTATTAAATATTACCCATACATTTAGGAACATAATTTTGTTGAATCAATATGCGCTGGATTTTGATGGTCAATTGGTCACTATGTATAGTAGCAATAATGTCACCCCTGTACACGAAATTTAATATAAAGATGAATTATGAAGATAATAGCACTAAAATTATTTAGAAAAGAATGACCAAGTATAATATTATAAGGACTATAGTAATTGACAACAAGATATTATTAGATATCCAAAATTTTAGTAAAGGATGCTCACCTGTGTGGTTTTAACCACACAGAACTTAAAACAGGAATACGTTCACGTGAGACACCCACAAAGTCACTGGATGATGGTTGTAGTATGTGATCACTCAGTTGTATTTTTTAAAAGATGAATGCTATGGTACTTATCACTTTTCAGAGAACATGATACTGAGACAGAGATAATCGGACGGAGACACTAAAAATTATTGTTTGTGTATTGTGTTTGGATACGATGTACAAGACACTAATGTAATGTCCAGTATTATGTTTGGATACACATGGATAAGACTAAAATATTATATAAAATGACTAAAATAAGTATATGATTTCAAATTTTCTACATCAAGTACAAACTAATTTAATGGAGAATGAGAGTACGTAAGAGTACATACAAAACTTGAAAAAATGTTTGAAGAGACCAACAATTTTAATAAAAAAATATATAATAGGATTTATATTAAAATAAAAATTATAAATATATTTATTTTATTTTTAAATTTATTATTAATATGTAGAATACATATGGTTAAGATTAATAAAAAATAGATCTGAGTTTGATTAATAAAAAATTTTGTTTAGGTTAATAAGGCAGATTAATTTTAAATAAAAAACCAGTTTTAAAAGAAAATTTCAAGACTAATTATAGAAAAAATAAGAAGGGATAATAGCGGAATAATAAAAAATATCTATGGACAAAAAGGAAAACAAAATTTATAAAAAAGTCCGTGTCCACTCTTTCAAATTTCGTGTCCATCATTGTCCTTCGTAAAAGAGTGGACACAAAAATATAAGAAACTGTCTCGGAGACAATGTGTTCCGTGTCCATATCTCTGCTTCCAAACACATTTTAAACATGTACTGTCCATGTCTCTGTCTTGTCTCTAAAAACAAACGTTACCTAAGTTACTAAAAAAGGTAAATAAATAATATTTAATAAATTTTATATGATTTACTTTTTATTTTAAACATTTTATTTTTTACTTTAAAAGAAAAGTTAGGCAATTTAGGCACTATAACAAAAGCACCATAAAACTCACCTTTTTAAAATGTGGAATAAAAAAGGACGTTGATACTGCTCCTGAAATCTAGAAGGACTTTGCATACAATCAAATCCCCTAGTTATATGGAAATGACCGTCGGATCATCCAAATTTGTGGTTGTGGTTGTGGTTCTATAGTCAGGTGGGTAAAATACCATTTTTAGATTATTAGGCTGAGGTTATACAGAGCTACCTGCTCCTTCCATAGAAAACAGCTCAGTATGTACGCTTGCGTGTAGAATTAGTGATGCCGCCACTAGTAAATCCTCTAGAGATACAATTATTGACACCTTGTGGTTAAGTAGGTTATTAATGATATTTTTACTTTTATCTTTTGAATGTTGTCTTGCAGAGGAATGATTGGTAGAATATTTTGTTCTCTTTTAAATGTGACCATCAAATCTACCTATCCAAATGATCTTATCGAGCTAGTCGCTCCAGTAAATCCTTGGCCACCACACATTCATCAGCAGTATGACCATGTTTCCGATAAAAAGCACAATATCTTGTCTTGTCTACATTTTTCATATCTTGATAAGTACCTGCCTTCTGCAGAGGTTTGATAAGCTTGCCATTTAAATTTTTCTTAATAATTTCTTCTCGCTTAGCTTTGAACTGCATGTAAGAGTCATATCGAGCTGTGAGCGGAAAGAGTTTCTTAGCATCCCGAGCTTTATCATCTTTGTTAGTGTTCCCCTTATTTAGATGTTAAGCTTGTCTAAATTCTTCAATTTTCATCTGACCTTTTGCCTTTTCACAAAATTTAGCAAGTGTCTTTGGCTTTGTAACCACAATAGTCTCCTGAAACTTTTTTGGCCGAAGTCTGCCCTTTATTGCATGAAGATGTACTTCTGGATGAAGATTTAGAATGCTCATAACTATCTTTATGAACCGAGTAACATAATCACGAAGACTCTCTTGTTGTCCTTCCTTAATTATACTCAAGTAATCTAAATCATGTAAATAATAAAAAATATTACGAATTGATCTTTAAAAAGTTTAGCTAGTTCCTAAAAACATGAAATAGATACTACAGACAAAGAAAAAAACAATCAAGTGCAGAACCATAAAAAAGTAGAAAAATAACGACATAAAGTAGGAATAGAAACACCTTTCACTAGTATCATTGAACAAAATTTCTTGACATACTTTTTGGGTTCACCAAAGCATCATAAAGTGTTAACGTCATAGGTAAAGAAAAATTTCTAAGCAATTGAAAATCCTGACATCTACAATAAATGGACCAGCTTTCGTTGGCTTTGGTAACTGGTTGATCTGATTCTTGCCTTGCCTGAGTTTCAGAAACATGAGTTGGATTAGATTCAGCTTCCTCATCCTCTGGTTGTTGTAACGATCCACATTTTTAAAAATCTAAATATAAATAAGTTATAATTTATTTTATTAATTAGAATTCCTTATTTTTAGAAATTATTTTATTAAAAATAATTAAATTAATTTCATAATTATTAGAATTGAATTAAATTCATATTTTTATATTTTTTGTTATGATGAAATATTACATAATTAAAATTATAATTTTAGCAATTTATAAATAATGAAAATTATATATATACATATATATTTTACTTTAAGTAACTGATATTTTTAATTTAAAAATAAAGTTTAGTTAACAATATTATTATCAAGTTTGATATCCGCCGATATGAGTAAATATCGGTACTTTTCGGTGAACTTGACTTTGCTAATGCTTCATCGTATATCTTTTATTATTATGTTACTAATGTCATTTATATTAATAACTCATATATATTATTACTTGGATCTTAATATATCCAATTTTTATAATTATTCGTTTAGGATATTTATAACTTGAGTCGCTGACTTAGCAGCCTTATAACGCGACATCCAACCCCATTCTTTGACGACTCATCACTACCTTAATTAATCATCATCATTACCCTTCATTCTCTCTTGGAACCGAACCAAGAAGAAATAAAAAAAAAAGAAGGCCGTGAGGGAGAGAGAATGAGAAACTATGGAAGCCATGAATCTTCGATGTTCGATTTCTTGAGATCCGTAACTCCAATAAAAAATCTAATCCGACCAAAGTGTTCGTATCTTCCTCTTCTTCATATTGATGTCACTTTTGTTTGGTAGAAATTGACGGTGACGTAGCTCTCCTTTTTCTTGAGTTCGGCCAATTGGAGTTTGATAGAGAGAATCACGATGGTTCAAAAATTTAGCAAAATAATTTTTTCGTTGATAGCATAGTCCAAACTAACAAGTAACCCTCTCAATCAAAGTTTAAATTTTAATTTAAAATAACCGAGAGTAATTAAACCTCGGATCGTCTTTCCTAGGAACTAATGCCTAAGAGCGCACAATTTTGGTTGCAAGAAAGCAAAGGGGTTTTCAATAAAGAAGCAAACAATAAAGAGATAAAAGAACGATCCAAAATTACAATTAATAAAGTAATAAAGGAATAAAAGAACTAAGTATGTAATAGGACAAGTAATGCTTTAAAAGTGAGAGAAAAGTGGTTCAAAACATAAATGAAGCCTTGACTTGGAATTAGTTATGGAATCCCTTACTTGCCATAACCACAACTATGATAATTATGATGGATTAATCTCACTAAGTCAACCCTTAATATCGAGGAATAGGTCAAGTGAGCATAATTGTTATTAATCCACAAATCCTCACTAACTTACTAATTACCTTAATAAGAAGATAGCGTTAGTGAAAACAATAACAATTAACAACCCAAGAATTATCACTAAATGTCGGACATTATGGCTCTAGTAATCCATATACTCATTTCCCCAAGTCAAGGGGTGGAAATCTACCCCATAATCAAAATTGACAATTCATCAAACACATGGAGGGCATAATCATAAAACATGGCAAAATTAGGAAAATGATAAAAACTATAAACAACCAAATGATCAAAATCAACAAAGGCAACTCAATAAACATGTAAAATCCAACAATCATCAAATTCATCAACTAGAAATCCAAGATTGCAAAACTATACATGTATTGATAAAGGAAAGTAAAATATAAGAAAGTGTAGAACAAGTAGTGTAATAAAAGAGAAAATTAAGAAATACTTACAATGGAAATATCTAGAATCAAAGATCAAAACTTGAACTATAAAATTCTACAAAATCCTAATTAAAAGTCCTAAGAAACTTAGAAAAACCTAAACTAAACTACCTAAAATTACTCCTAAGTATGTTGTATATTGTATGGTAGTGTATGGTATGATATGGTGTTGCTTACCCCATCATATATGCTTCAGCACCTTCAAAAATGGGCCAAAAAGTCCCCAAAATTGCGAGCCCTGTGCGTACACACGGGTGTGTGCGCACGCACACTTGGCCGAATTCTCAGGTTGTGCGCACGTACAAGAGGCTGTGTGCACGCACACTTCGCAGTGCTTTTCTCCTTTGTTTTTTCATGTTTCCTCCCTCTTGCATGCCCTTCTTCCATTCTTGCCAAGCCATTCCTACCTATTGCATCTGAAATCACTCAACAAAATATCAAGGTATCGAATGGAATGCAACTGGAATAAAAATTGATCAAATTAAGCACAAAAGAGCATGTTTTCACAATTAGACATAATTTAGAGAGAAAACACAAAAACATGCTATTTAGATGAATAAATGTGGGTTTATATGAAGAAATTCACTCAAATCAATCCAAAGTTTATTGTCAAATATGGATTCATCAATTCTCCCACACTTAAATAATAGCATGTCCTCATCCTAATCACAATCAAAGGAGAAGGGTAAAAGGACAAGAACTTATTCAATGCAACTACTTACATGCATGCAACTATACTAAATGTTAACTACCTTTATTTATAATATGGTTCCTATGGAGTTTGGAAAAAAATAAACAATGGAATCTCAATCAATCCAAAATAAAACCTTAGGGCTAAGGTAAGAAAATATAGCAATATGGCCAATGTCCTAAGATTCGATTTGAAATTTTCAAAGACTAACAAGCAACTTGTAAGAAGATATAAGATAAGAGATGGAAACATAGAATTGAGCAATTGAACCCCTCACCGGATGTGTTTACACTCTAATCGCTCAGTGTGTAGGGCTTAATCTGTAAAACCTAGTTAATTAATGACTAATTAATCTATACATTAGAATTTATTCTAGAAAGCCAAAAATGTGATTTTTATGGCTTAATATGATAGAGGAGATTGAAACAAGAATTTTGATACCAATTTTAAAGAAATCGGCCCAAGATTGGACCGAACGGGTCAAACCGGGCCAACCGAACCCATATTGGGCCCTTGGCCCAACCAAACTAAACCTATTCAGCACTCTCTCTCCTCCCTTAAATCCCAAACACGTTGAGCAGCCATGGAAGGGAAGAAAACTCTTCCAAAAACATAAACCCTTGCTTTATCTTCAAACCACCATAACTTTTGATCCGAAGCTCTGATTGCCGCATTGTTTGGCCACGCGTTCACCGCGACGAGCTCTACAAAATCCACTACTTTTTTCTTGAGGTAAGCCATGATTTTAGTCCATTTTTCTCAGCCTTAAATTCGAATTTTATGGAGAAATAATGTTGAGATTTTGGGCTCTTTGATGTTATAGGATCCAACTAGCTTGAAGGAGAGGCTTAATCTTGTCTCCTTGATCCTTGGGTGTGGTAAGATTCTCAACTCTAGTAGAATTTGTGGGTTTATGATGTTTGGGTATTGAGTTATTGTGTTTGGATGTGATAATTGTGGTTAGGAAGTGTATATATGTGTGTTGGAGCTTGATTGAGGTTTTGGAAAGCTTAGAAAAGGGCTTTGGTGTGCTAAAAATCTGTTCTTGGAGGTGTTGAAGCTTTGAGAGCTTGTGGAAAGGTGATTTGGAAGTGCACCGGGTTGAGCGGGAAAATTAGCTAAGGTATGGTCTCGGTTTCCTGTATCTAAAATGTAATGTGGTGTGAAAACTTAGGCTAGAGGCCCTAAGATAGGAATTGAATTGTTGATGTTGTTGAATGATTAAGATATATTGTGCGGTCATATATGTGATTATGAATATTGATGTTTTGATAGTATGATGTATGAGAGATATTCATGTTTTGATATATGCTTGATGATTGGTTGAGGTTGAATTGTGAGTAAAACCATGTTGATGGTGGGGATGATATTGATTGTATGTAATGATGGTTGGTTGGAAATGGTGTTGTTGGAAATTGAGATGAGAAAGAATATATGACATGATAATGTGTTTGATATTGAGCTATTTGATTGAGATGGGTTAAGATGGTGGGATGATGGTTTGTGAATTTGATAAAAATGTTAATGTCTGAGTTGAGGAGGCTTGAGGTTGATTTTTGGTATGTTTTGGTTGATTTTAAAAAGGGTTGGAATTGGTTTGTTTTGAAATGGTACTTTGTGGTTTTGTATGAAAATATAGTTTTGGGCATACTTTGATGGAGCATAACTTGGACTCTAGATCCCTGATTTGTCCCAAACTTATTTAGAAATGAAATTGGATCCAGGATGTTTATGCTGTTCCAAGAACGGGTAAAAAATGATTTAAAACGGAGAAGTTATGCCCATCGGAAGATTGGGGTTTGAAATTGTGAATTCTGCAGCTTTTTGACTTAGTAAAATTTTTGGCAGAACGCACTTCCACGCGTATGTGTGGCCGACGCGCACGCGTCATTTTCAAATGTTCACTACCCACGCGTGTGCCTGGCCGACGCGTACGCATCGATGAGCTAAATCAATTGCCTAGCCAAATTTCTCGAGAGTTGTGCGGGAATTGCACTAGTTTTGTGCGTGGGGCACAAAACGTACCCACGCATACGCGTGGCTGACGCGCAGGCGTCACTTGGCTTTTCTCCCATCCACGCGTGCACATGGGTGACACATACGCGTCTCTATGACTTTTGGCTTTCCACGCGTGCGCGTGGGCGACGCGCACGCGTGACCCTGTTTTCACCCCAAGGTTGATTTTTTGAGTTTTTAAAGCCAAATTTCAGACTTTTAAGCCTCCGATCTCACCCCTTATATCTTAAATTATTATGATATGCCTAGCAATGGCAAGGAGCTAGGGAATGTGGTAACTTATGAATGAAGAAAGGGGAGAATTAATGATCAATGATGATCAAAGAGAATGGTATGAGATAGAGAGGATGGTGGTGGAAGTGCTTTATATGCCATGAGTTGAAGGGCTGTAATTGTTAATAAATTGGCTGGTTATGGATTGAATTATTAGTCGGATGGCTGAGTTATTGCCGAATTATTGCTGAGCCATTATTGAATTATGGCTGAGTATGATTGCATATATGCGTATTGAATGAAATGTGAATGTTGCACTTCCACTATCTGAGATACGAGTTTCCCTGGGAGAAAGGAGTGGCTAGCCACCACGTGCTCCAGGTGGAGACTCGATACTCTGCTGACCCTATGTCGTAAGTGTGGCCGGACACCGTAAAAGTTCCGGATGAGCTCGCCCCCGTGAATACACCAGTGAGGGTGTTGGATATGAATTGTGATTTATGTTGTGGATTACTCGAGTTCAGGATGCACGACAGAGGGACAGTCCAATGGTTAGCTACCAAGACTTGCCGGGTTGGCTTTATAACCGACAGATGAGACTCATCAGCTATTAGGACAGGCATACATCATATGCATATTATGTGTATTGTTTGGAATTGCCTAATTGACTGCATACTTGATGAGCGGATAATTTATACCCTTTTTAGCATTATTTTTACATAGTTTTTAGTATGTGTTAATTAATTTTTATTATATTTTTTATTAATTTTTATTCAAAAATTACATTTCTAGACTTTACTATGATTTTGTGTATTTTTCTGTTATTTCAGGTATTTTCTGGCTGAAATTGAGGGATCTAAGCAAAAATCTGATTCAGAGGCTGAAAAAGGACTGCAGATGCTGTTAGATTCTGACCTCCCGGCACTCGAAGTGGATTTTCTGGAGCTATAGAAACTCAATTGGCACGCTCTCAATTGCGTTGGAAAGTAGACATCCTGGGCTTTCCAGCAATATATAATAGTCCACACTTTGCCTGAGATTTGATGGCCCAAACTGGCATTCAAAGTCAGCCTAAAACATCTTGGCGTAAAACGCTCAAACTGGCCCCAGAATTGGAGTTAAACGCCCAAACTAGCACCAAAGCTGGCGTTTAACTCCAGGAAAAGCCTAAGCACGAAAAAGCTTCAATGCTCAGTCCAAGCACACACCAAGTGGGCCCCAGAAGTAGATTTCTGCACTATCTGCACTTAGTTACTCATTTTCTGTAAACCCTAGTTACTAGTTTAGTATAAAAACTACTTTTAGAGATTTATTTTACATCTCTCTAGATGTTTAGTCCTTAGACCATGGAGGCTGGTCTCACGGCCATGCCTAGACCTCTTTCACTTATGTATTTTCTACGGTGGAGTTTCTACACCCCATAGATTAAGGTGAGGAGCTCTGCTGTGTTTCAATGGATTAATGCAATTACTACTATTTTTCTATTCAATTCACGCCTACTTCTTCTCCAAGATATACTCTCGTTCTTAATTCAGCTAAGTCAGAATGAAGGGGTGACCCGTGTCAATCACCCAATCTTCGTTACTCGCTTAGCCAAGGTCGCGTGCCTGACAACCACAAAGCGATCTACATGATGTTCAATGTAGTCATTGGACGACAACTGGAGTATACTCTCTTGGGTTTCTAATCTAAGATTAACCTTCGTGGTATAGGCTAGAACCATTGGCAGCATTCCTGGGATCTGGAAAGTCTAAACCTTGTCTGTGGTATTCCGAGTAGGATCTGGGAAGGGATGACCATGACGAGCTTCAAACCTGCGAATGTGGGGCACAAGTGATAGTGTGCAAAAGGACAATGGTCTTATTCCGACGCTAGCAGGAATCGACAGATGATTAGCCGTGCGGTGACAGCGCATATGAATTTGTTTTCATTCAAGAGGATCATACTGCTTGCCATGGAAGGAGGTAACGCATGGTTGGAAGAAGGTAATAGGAAAGCAGAGGTTCAGAAGCAACAAAGCATCTCCAGACGCTTATCTGAAATTCCTACCAATGAATTACATAAGTATCTCTATCTTATTTTATATTTTATTTATATTTTAATTATCAAAATCTTATAACCATTTGAATCTGCCTGACTGAGATTTACAAGGATGACCATAGCTTGCTTCAAGCCGACAATCTCCGTGGGATCGACCCTTACTCACGTAAGGTATTACTTGGACGACCCAGTGCACTTGCTGGTTAGTTGTGCGGAGTTGTGAAAAAGAGTTGAGATTACGATCGTGCGTACCAAGTTGTTAGCACAGTTGAGATCACAATTTCGTGCACCAAATTTTTGGCGCCGTTGCCGGGGATTGTTCGAGTTTGGACAACTGATGGTTCATCTTGTTGCTCAGATTAGGTAATTTCATTTTAATTTTAAGCTTTTTTTTCGAAAAATTTAAAAAAATAATAAAATAAATTATTCTATGTTCTTCAGAATTTTCAAGAATGAATTCTAGAGTTTCAGATGATGCTTTTATCATCACAGGAGCTAGTTGATTCTCATTAATTTGGCTGTTGTATGTAATGTCCTGCTGAAGCTTTAGACTAACATTGCATGATTCCTGTAATTCGTATTAAAAAAATTTTGAATTTTTTTATTTTCTTTTTCCAAATTAATTTTCGAAAAAATACAAAAAAAAATTAATAAAACCATAAAAACAAAAAATTTTGTGTTTCTTGTTTGAGTCTAGTGTCAAATTTTAAGTTTGGTGTCAATTGCATCTTTTTAATTTTCCTTTAATTTTCAAAAGTTCATGCATTGAGTTTTGTTCTTTAAATTTTTCTTGTTTGGTGTCTTTTCTAGTTTTTCATATGCATTTTTGAATTATTAGTGTCTAAAGTTTAAAAATTTTTAAGTTTGGTGTCTTGCATGTCTTTCTTTTCTTAAAATTTTTTTCAAAATTATGTTCTTGATGTTCATCACGATCTTCAAAGTATTCTTGGTGTCCATCTTGACATTCAAAGTGTTCTTGCATGCATTATTAGTTTTGATCTTAAATTTTTATGTTTTGCATCATTTAGTTGTTTTTCTCCCTCCGCATTAAAAATTTAAAAATAAAAAATATCTTTCCCTTATTTCACTCATAAATTTCAAAAATTTGAATTGATTTAGTCAAAAAATTTTAAAATTTAGTTGTTTCTTATTAGTCAAGTCAAAATTTCAATTTAAAAATTTTATCTTTTTCAAATCTTTTTCAAAATCAAATCTTTTTCAATTTCCTTTCATGTTTTTCGAAAATTTTAAAATTGATTTTCAAAATATTTTTCTTATTTTATTTCATATTTTCGAAATTAATGCTAGCAATTAATATTTTGATTCAAAAATTTTCAAGTTGTTACTTGCCTATTAAGAAAGGATCAAACTTTAAATTCTAGAATCATATCTTTTAGTTTCTTGTTAGTCAAGTAATCAACTTTAATTTCAAAATCAAATCTTTTTAATTTCCCTTTTAAATCTTTTTCAAAATAAATTTCAATCATATCTTTTTCAAAATCAATTTCAAAATCTTTTCTAACTTCTTATCTTTTCAAAATTGATTTTCAAATCTTTTTCAATTAACTACTTGACTTTTTGTTTGATTTTAAAAGTTTTCTATTTCAATCATATCTTTTTCAAAATCACCTAACTACTTTTCTCTCTCCAATTTTCAAAAATTACTAACATTTTTTTTAAAATATCTTTTTATTTAATTAATTCATTCAGTTTTCAAATTTTATTTTATCTCTTCTCTTAAATTTCGAATACTAACTAATAATTAAAATAAAAAACAAAAATATTTTTCTTTTATTTTAATTTAAAATTCGAATTCTCTCTCTCTCTCTCTCTCATCTCTTTCTATTTATTTTATTTATTTACTAACACTTCTCTTCTTCTTATAATTCGAACCCTCTCTCCCTCTCTGTGTTCGAATTCTTCATCTTCTACCTTCTTCATTCTACTCTTCTATTCTTCTATTCACATAAAGGAATCTCTATACTGTGACATAGAGGATTCCTATTCTTTTCTATTCTCTTCTTTTTCATATGAGCAAGAGCAAGGATAAGAACATTTTTGTTGAAGCTGATCCAGAACCTGAAAGGACTCTAAAGAGGAAGCTAAGAGAAGCTAAAGCACAACACTCTGGAGAGGACCTGACAAAATTTTTCGAAAAAGAAGAAGAGATGGCCGAACCCAACAACAATGGTGGAGATGCAAGGAAGATGCTTGTGACTTTATTGCACCCTCTTCTGACTTTTGTGGAAGGAGCATCTCAATTCCTACAATTGGAGTAAACAACTTTGAGCTTAAGCCTCAATTAGTTTCTCTAATGCAGCATAATTGCAAGTTTCATTTACTTCCATTGGAAGATCCTCATCAGTTCTTAGCTGAATTCTTGCAAATCTGTGACACTGTTAAGACCAATGGGATTAATCCTGAGGTCTACAGACTTATGCTTTTTCCCTTTGCTGTAAGAGACAGAGCTAGGACATGGTTGGACTCACAACCTAAAGATAGCCTGAACTCTTGGGAAAAGTTGGTCAATGCTTTCTTGGCCAAATTCTTTCCACCTCAAAAGTTGAGTAAGCTTAGAGTGGAAGTCCAAACCTTCAGACAGAAGGAAGGTGAATCCCTCTATGAAGCTTAAGAAAGATACAAGCAATTGATCTGAAGGTGTACTTCTGACATGTTTTCAGAATGGAGCATCATATGTATATTCTATGATGGTCTGTCTGAATTGTCCAAGATGTCATTGGACCACTCTGCTGGAGGATCTCTTCATCTGAAGAAGACGCCTGCAGAAGTCCAGGAACTCATTGAAATGATTGCAAATAACCAGTTCATATACACTTCTGAAAGGAATCCTGTGAATAATGGGACAACTCAGAAGAAAGAAGTTCTTGAGATTGATACTCTGAATGCAATATTGGCTCAGAATAAAATATTGACTCAGCAAGTCAATATGATTTCTCAGAGTCTGTCTGGAATGCAAGCTGCAACAGGCAGTACTAAGGAAGCTTCCTCTGAAGAAGAAGCTTATGATCCTGAGAATCCTGGAATGGAAGAGGTGAATTACATGGGAGAATCCTATGGAAACACCTATAATCCTTCATGGAGGAATCATCCTAATTTCTCATGGAAGGATCAGCAGAAGCCTAATCAAGGTTTCAATAATAATAATGGTGGGAGAGCACGGTTTGGCAATAACAAACCTTTTCCATCATCTTCTCAGCAACAGACAGAGAATTCTAAGCAGAGCCACTCTGACTTAGCAACTGTAGTCTCTAATCTGTCTAAGACCACTCTCAGGTTCATGACTGAAACAAGGTCCTCCATTAGAAATTTGGAGGTACAAGTGGGTCAACTGAGTAAGAAAGTTACTGAACTCCCTCCTAGTACTCTCCCAAGCAATACAGAAGAGAATCCAAAAAGAGAGTGCAAGGCCATAAATATAACCAACATGGCCGAATGCATGGAGGAGGGAAATGCAGTGATTTCCAGTGAGGAAGACCTCAATGGATGTCCACTGGCCTCCAAGGAGTTCCCTAATGAGGAACCAAAGGAATCTGAGGCTCATATAGAGACCATAGAGATTCCACTGAACTTACTGTTGCCATTCATGAGCTCTGATGAGTATTCTTCCTCTGAAGAGGATGAAGATATTATTGAAGAGCAAGTTGCTCAGTATCTAGGAGCAATCATGAAGCTGAAAGCCAAGTTATTTGGTAATAAGACTTGGGAGGATGAACCCCCATTGTTCATCAATGAACTAAATGATCTAGTTCAACTGAAATTACCTCAGAAGAAACAGGATCCTAGAAAGTTCTTAATACCTTGTACCATAGGCACCATGACCTTTGAGAAGGCTCTGTGTGACCTTGGTTTAAGTATAAACCTCATGCCCCTCTCTGTAATGGAGAAACTAGGGATCTTTGAGGTACAAGCTGCTAAAATCTCACTAGAGATGGCAGACAATTCAAGGAAACAGGCTTATGGACTTGTAGAGGATGTCTTAGTAAAGGTTGAAGGCCTATACATCCCTGCTAATTTCATAATCCTTGACACTGGGAAGGATGAGGATGAATCCATCATCATAGGAAGATCCTTCCTAGCCACAACAAGAGCTGTGATTGATGTGGACAGAGGAGAGTTAGTCCTGCAACTGAATGAGGATTACCTTGTGTTTAAAGCTCAAGGATCTTCTTCTGTAACTATGGAGAGGAAGCATGAAAAGCTTCTCTCAGTACAGAGTCAAACAGAGCCCCCACACTCAACTTCTAAGTTTGGTGTTGGGAGGCCAACATCAAGCTCTGAGTCTCTATGAAGCTCTCTAAGAGCTCACTGTCAAGCTATTGACATTACAGAAGCGCTTATTGGGAGGCAACCCAATGTTATTTGATTATATTTATTTATTTTCCATTGTTATTTTATGTTTTCTTTAGGTTGATGATCATGTGAAGTCACAAAAACAAATGAAAAATAAAAAATAGAATGAAAAACAGCTTGAAAAATAGCACACCCTGGAGGACAGGCTTACTGGCGTTTAAACGCCAGTAAGGATAGCAGAATGGGCGTTTAACGCCCAGCCTGGCAGCATTTTGGGCGTTAAACGCCAGAATGGGCAGCACTCTGGGCGTTTAAAGCCAGAAAAGGCTGTCTGGCATCTAGCTGGCGTTAAACGCCAGAAATAGGCATCTGGCTGCCATTTAACGCCAGAAAAGGGTGTATGGCTGGCGTTAAATGCCAGAAAGGGGCAGCTGACTGGCGTTTAATGCCAGGAAAGGTAGCAGAGCTGGCGTTAAATGCTAGATTTGGCACAGAATGGGCATTGGAACGCTAGAATGGTGCAGGGACTTAGATTCCTTGATACCTCAGGATCTATGGACCCCACAGGATCCCCACCTACCCCACCTCTTCTTCTCTCCTCTTCACACCTTTCCATAATACTCTTCCCCAAACACCATTGACCAATCCCATCAAAAACTCTTTCCCAAATACCCTTCACTTATCAAATCCTACCCTCTTCCCCACAACCTCTTGACCACTCACATCCATCCATCATTAAACCCCACCTACCTCACCATTCAAATTCAAACTATTTCCCTCCCAAACCCACTCACATATGGCCGAATCCCTCTCTCTCTTACCCTATAAATACCCCTCCTTACCACCTTCATTTTCACACAACATACACAATACTACCCCCCTTGGACGAACCCTCTCCTCACCTCCATCTCCTCCATTTCTTCTTCTTCTACTCCTTTCTTTCTTCTTTTGCTCGAGGACGAGCAAATCTTTTAATTTTGGTGTGGGAAAAGCTAGAGCTTTTTGTTTTTCCATAACCATCAATGGCACCAAAGGCCGGAGAAACCTCTAGAAAGAGGAAAGGAAAGACAATTGCTTCCACCTCCGAGTCATGGGAGATGGAGAGATTCATCTCACAAGCCCATCACTAAGAAAAGGATGGAGCAAACAAGAGAGCCAACTCATGGACCTCAACAAGAGCATGAGAAAATTCCTCATCATGAAATCCCTGAGATGCCTCAAGGGATGCATTTCCCTCCACAAAACTATTGGGAGCAAATCAACACCACCTTAGGAGAATTAAGTTCCAACATGGGACAACTAAGGGTGGAGCACCAAGACCATTCCATCCTCCTCCATGAAATTAGAAAAGACCAAAGAGCCATGAGGGAGGAGCAACAAAGGCAAGGAAGATACATAGAGGAGCTAAAGCACTCCATAAGATCTTCAAGAGGAAGAACTAGCTGTCATCACTAAGGTGGACCCGTTCTTTAATTTCCTTGTTCTTTATTTTCTGTTTTTCGTTTCCTATGCTTTATGTTTGTTTATGTTTGTGTCTTTATTACATGATTATTAGTGTCTAGTGTCTATGTCTTAAAGCTATGAATGTCCTATGAATCCTTCACCTTTCTTAAATGAAAAATGTTTTTAATTGCAAAAGAACAAGAAGCATTTCGAATTCTATCTTGAAATTAGTTTAATTATTTTGATGTGGTGGCAATACCTTTTGTTTTCTGAATGAATGCTTAAACAGTGCATAATTTTGAATTTGTTGTTTATGAATGTTAAAATTGTTGGATCTTGAAAGAATGATAAAAAAGGAGAAATGTTATTTGATAATCTGAAAAATCATATAATTGATTCTTGAAGCAAGAAAAAGCAGTGAAAAGCTTGCAGAAAAAAATGCGAAAAAAAAAGAAGAAAGAAAAAGAAAAAGCAAGCAGAAAAAGCCAATAGCCCTTTAAACCAAAAGGCAAGGGTAAAATAAAAAGGATCCAAGGCTTTGAGAATTAATGGATAGGAGGGCCCACAGGAATAAAATCCTGGCCTAAGCGGCTAAACCAAGCTGTCCCTAACCATGTGCTTGTGGCGTGAAGGTGTCAAGTGAAAGGTTTGAGACTGAGCGGTTAAATTCATGGTCCAAAGCAAAAAGAGTGTGCTTAAGAGCTCTGGACACCTCTAACTAGGGACTCTAGCAAAGCTGAGTCACAATCTGAAAAGGTTCACCCAGTTATGTGTCTGTGGCATTTATGTATCCGGTGGTAATACTGGAAAATAAAATGCTTAGGGTCACGGCCAAGACTCATAAAGTAGCTGTGTTCAAGAATCAACATACTGAACTAGGAGAATCAATAACACTATCTGAATTCTAAGTTCCTATAGATGCCAATCATTCTGAACTTTAAAGGATAAAGTGAGATGCCAAAACTGTTCAGAGGCCAAAAGGCTACAAGTCCTGCTCATCTAATTGGAACTAAGTTCATTGATAAGTTTGAAATTTATTGTATATTCTCTTCTTTTTATCCTATTTTATTTTTAGTTGCTTGAGGACAAGCAACAATTTAAGTTTGGTGTTGTGATGAGCGGATAATTTATACCCTTTTTGGCATTGTTTTTACATAGTTTTTAGTATGTTTTAGTTAATTTTTATTATATTTTTATTATTTTTTATTCAAAAATCACATTTCTAGACTTTACTATGAGTTTGTGTGTTTTTCTATGATTTCAGGTATTTTCTAGTTGAAATTGAGGGACCTGAGCAAAAATCTGATTCAGAGGCTGAAAAAGGACTGCAGATGCTGTTGGATTTTGACCTCCCTGCACTCGAAGTGGATTTTCTGGAGCTACAGAAACCTAATTGGCACGCTCTTAATTGCGTTGGAAAGTAGACATTCTGGGATTTCCAGCAATATATAATAGTTAATACTTTGCCTGAGATTTGATGGCCTAAACTGGCGTTCAAAGTCAGCCTAAAACATCTTGGCGTAAAACACCCAAACTGGCACCAGAATTGGAGTTAAACGCCCAAACTGGCACCAAAGCTGGCGTTTAACTCCAGGAAAAGTCTAAGCACGAAAAATCTTCAATGCTCAGCCCAAGCACATACCAAGTGGGCCCCGAAAGTAGATTTCTGCACTATCTGCACTTAGTTACTCATTTTCTGTAAACCCTAGTTACTAGTTTAGTATAAAAACTACTTTTAGAGATTTATTTTACATCTCTCTGGATGTTTAGTCCTTAGACCATGGAGGCTGGTCTCACGGCCATGCCTAGACCTCTTTCACTTATGTATTTTCTACGGTGGAGTTTCTACACCCCATAGATTAAGGTGAGGAGCTCTGCTGTGTTTCAATGGATTAATGCAATTACTACTATTTTTCTATTCAATTCACGCCTAATTCTTCTCCAAGATATACTCTCGTTCTTAATTCAGTTAAGTAAGAATGAAGGGGTGACCCGTGACAATCACCCAATCTTCGTTACTCGCTTAGCCAAGGTCGCGTGCCTGACAACCACAAAGCGATCTACATGATGTTCAACGTAGTCATTGGACGACAGCTGGAGTATACTCTCTTGGGTTTCTAATCTAAGATTAACCTTCGTGGTATAGGCTAGAACCATTGGCAGCATTCCTGGGATCCAGAAAGTCTAAACCTTGTCTGTGGTATTCCGAGTAGGATCTGGGAAGGGATGACTGTGACGAGCTTCAAACCTGCGAATGTGGGGCACAAGTGACAGTGTGAAAAAGGACAATGGTCTTATTCCGACGCTAACGGGAACCGACAGATGATTAGTCGTGCGGTGACAGCGCATATGGATTTGTTTTCATCCGAGAGGATCATACAGCTTGCCATGGAAGGAGGTAACGCATGGTTGGAAGAAGGCAATAGGAAAGCAGAGGTTTAGAAGCAACAAAGCATCTCCAGATGCTTATCTGAAATTCCTACTAATGAATTACATAAGTATCTCTATCTTATTTTATATTTTATTTATATTTTAATTATCAAAATCTTATAACCATTTGAATCTGCCTGACTGAGATTTACAAGGATGACCATAGCTTGCTTCAAGCCGACAATCTCCGTGGGATCGACCCTTACTCATGTAAGGTATTACTTGGACGACCCAGTGCACTTGCTGGTTAGTTGTGTGGAGTTGTGAAAAAGAGTTGAGATTATGATCGTGCGTACCAAGTTGTTGGCGCAGTTGAGATCACAATTTCGTGCACCAATATTACTTGCTAATTGTATAAATGCCATATCTATTTCCTATTTGTATATCTCCTTGTCTGATATAATTGTGTTTGCCATATTATATTACTGTTGGTAGTTGGGGGGTCTGAAGGATTTGGAAAGGGAAGTAAAAGATAGACTGAAGATCTTTAGTCAATTGCCATTTATGGTTTAGTCTGTTTATAAGCTTTGATTTATCTGTTGGAAGTTCTAGGATTGCCTTCGGCTTTCCCAGGACATTACATATTAGATATGTGGGCACTGTTACCATACTGAGAACCTCTGGTTCTCACCCATGGGAATTTTATGGTTTTCAGATGCAGGACGTGAGGCTCCTCACTAAGGCATGCTAGAGACTTCTGGCTTAGCGAAAATTCTTGGTTCTCGAGACTTTCTTTTGGTTTTATGTTTTTTCTTAGATACTTATTATCTCCATTAAATAATACATACTGTATTGACTCCTCTTAGAGGGTATTTTGGAGAACAGGTTTTTGTTATTCGTCCTTTGGGTTTCTTTTGGGTTCCTTTCTTGATATATACATGTATATACTTCTATGCTCGGACCGGTTATCTTCGCAACCAGATCTTGAGTTTTGATATTCGTGTTTTAGCACTCCTTTGTATATATTCTTGCGTTAGCTTACCCTTTATCTGTTTCGTTATGTTATCAATCGGAGTGTGTGCTTTTCAATTCAACGATTTTGTTTTACCCCCTTTTTTCTTCAAAGGCTCCTAATTATAATTGTTTTTCCTACTACTATACGTACTAAATTTTTTATTTTTGAGGTTGTAATACCTTGCCATCTCTGTTTTATGACTTAAGCATAAGACTCTGTATGGTAGGCTATTACATAATCACTCAATTCTCCTTTAGTCATGTTTTCTAGGATTTGCTAGTCATCTAACAATCAACACATACTTGATGCATGAATGCA
Organism: Arachis hypogaea; assembly: GCF_003086295.3. Classification (NCBI taxonomy): domain Eukaryota; kingdom Viridiplantae; phylum Streptophyta; class Magnoliopsida; order Fabales; family Fabaceae; genus Arachis; species Arachis hypogaea. The sequence goes on from NC_092053.1 coordinate 112,504,730, forward strand.
AATATCATGAGGACTTTTGAGGGTTGTAATGGGACTAGGTTAAGGGTAGGATTAATATGGTTAAGTAGACTAGTTGATTGGATCTTTGATTAGCTCAAGTGTCCCGCCTAATCCTATATTAACCTATTTACACAAAAGAAAACAACCTAACTCCCCATTCATTTCCTTTTCTCACATTCACTCATTCATTCTTCTTTCTAATTCAACCACATATGTATTCTTTTATTTAACATTATTATTATCATTCATTTTTTTCTTTTCTTTTCTTTTCTTTTTTTTATTTTTTCTTTTTTTTTCAAAAAATATATACACCAAAACTCTCTTCTTTTTTTTTATATTGTCAAAAAGAGATGCATATGTTATAAGTAATGAATGCATGAGTGTTTACTCATCTTTCCAAATTTTCTCAATGAACACCCAAAGAAAACTAACTATCAATGTTTTTCCACAAATCTTCCCCCACACTTGAGTAACACATACTACTCAACCCAAGCTAATCAAATATACAATTAATGGACATTAATGATTTTTCGCTTAGGGCAAAAGGTGTGTTTAAAATTAGAACAAAGGGAAATTAAAGGCTCAAAATTGGGTTACAATGGTAAATGTAAGGGTTGGCCATATGGGTTAGTGAGTTTAAATTTCAAAAATGGCCTCAATCATACTAAATGCATTCAAAATATCAAATATAGGACATAAAGATTTAAGCAAATCTAAGATCACAATCATGAAAGGAGTATAACACACAAAAACAAAATTTGTGGTTGAAGATGTGCAACCATCCAATAAAGCTCAAATCTCACTAGGTGTTTTGTTTTAGCTCTTTTCTATATTCCATGAAAAAGAATACTTCAAGAAAGTCGAAAAAAAAGTTTCAAATCTAATCAATGAAACGCCCTAAAAGGGATTTCTTGAAAATTCCTTGTTGTTTTCTATACTAGGCAACATGCAAATAAAACTATAAGCAAACTAAGCAAAGTGCAATGCAATAAAATAATAAACAAATATTCACAAAACATAACTATTAAAAACAAGAAAATAGTGCAAAGTGTTGAGAAAGAGAAATTTACGCCCTAAAAATTACGGATCCTCCCCCACACTTAAACATTGCACGGTCCTCCGTGCACGCACATGATCCGGGGGTGAAGAACTATGAGGCTCCACCTTTAGCTGGCGGAAGCGGGGGCTTGGGCTGCTGGATAAAATAAATAAACCAGAATTGAATAAGAGTTCATATGAGTGTAGAATGATAAAAGACAATGTGTGTATTCTAAGTGTGCACGGTTTAGAAAACACACATTGACCGGGTAAAACGGTGACCACACAATCAAAAGAAAAATAGCATGTGTTCCTCAATTAAGTAGCCTAGGTCCTAAGTAAAGATAAGCAACAGTGAAGGCACAAACAACCTAGGTAACCACAACTAAAGTGAATTGAATATATGAGATATTAGATATTGAAATTGTGCAAGTGGAAGCGCAATATTGATATAGAAGCACAATAAACAATAACCAATCCAATAATGAAAAGAAAACTCCTTAGTCATCATGAAAAATAATGGAATAGTCACATGGTAAAGGTACTTGCTGCAAAAAGTGACAAGTTTGATAAGAATCAAGTTGAGTCACTCAAACAAATGCAAAGCATTAAAAACAAACAAGTGCCTTGTAATGTGATAAATTTGATATGGAAATCATGATGAACAAGTAATTTCAACTCAATTCACTTAAGTAAAAGTGCACAATTCATGATTAAGTTGCCACAAAAGGATATAGTCTAATGTATATGGTAGCTACAATATATGAATCAAACTCACAGTTCATTTAGGCAATCAAACAAGGATTTGATGCTCAATGCACATATTCATAAAAAATCATGCCAAAATTCAAGCAAGAAGCAACCCAATCAACATCAATCAAACAATTATAATTTATTCAATTAAGAAACAACTAAATCAAAAATAATATAATTACTAAAATAAAAATGAAAAGCAATTAAAACTAAGTAAAACAAGTAGAAAAACATGAAAAAAAAAGTAAGAGAAGAGAGGGATTGATGGGGTGAAAGTGCGTTAGGGCTTAATTCAATGTGCAATGAAAATTTTGCCTAAAACAGCACTTATGCGTACGTACAGATATGTGTGCATACGCACACTAGGTGAAAAATTGAAGTGTGCGCCCGCACAAAGGTGTGCGAACGCTCTGGAAAGAGAGGGAGTCAAGAAGTGTGCTTACGCACAAGCATGTGCGCACGCACAGAGCACACTCTTTTTTTAATAACCTGGGGAAGGATCATGTGTGCAAGCGTACACAGGTCTGTGCGCACGCACAGAAGCAAAAATTGATTGGGGTTCATACGCACAGGGTGTGCCAGCGCTCCCAGCAGAAGGGGTAGAAGCTGGTGTGTGGATGCACAGGTGCGCAAGAAAAATAGGGGAGCCCCCACGCACAAGTCGTGCGAGCACTCTGAACAAAGGGTGCGCAGGCTAGTGTGCACGCGCACAGGTTGGTGCGCACATACAGGAAGTGAAATATAGAGATTGCGTGCGCACGCACAAGGGGGTGTGCATGCATGATGCTCTTTTTTTCCAAAATTTTTTTCTCAAATTCTAAGGTACTCAACCTTAGCTCAATCAAAATTTCACCCCAAACATACAAACATTCAAAGATTCATGACCCATATGCAAATTAACCTATCGAACTCAAAGATTAAACTACTCCTAAGTCAACCAATCATAATAAAAAGTAACTAAGTCAAAATATAAATAAAAAGAAAGGAGTTTAAAGAGACAAAATTCAGTAAGCAAAAGCTAAAAGAAGAGAAAGGTTGGAACAATGTTACCATGGTGGGTGTCTCCCACCTAGCACTTTAGTTTATAGTCCTTAAGTTGGACTTGTTGAGGAGACTCTTGTTAGGGTGGCTTGTGTTTCCACTCCTCCTTGAATCTCCATCTAAGCTTGCACTTCATAGGTCCTCAGAGATCCCATATTCTAGTTTTTCGTTCTCCTTCTTGTTGATCTATATGCTTCAAGGCGGATGGACAAACTCTCAAATTACCCTTGAAGTAACCCAACACTCTTTGAAAATCACCCAATTGTCAACTCTTGAATTGGTTTTCTTGAAGAGTCTTGGATTCACTTGGCAACTAACACTCCTTTCTCCACCATGTAACAACCTAAGAAAGACCTTAAATTGGTAATCCGTCTCCAAGATAGTATATTGATGGGGGGCCAATGAAGTTCATCGGTGAAATTGCCACCCAATCAATATGTTCTTGGAACGGAATTGCTTTCTCACCAACCTCCTCTTCCCCATCACTTAAGTCATACTTTGGAGGTTGTGTGAAATCCACATCATCCTCTTCTTCAAATTCAAAGGGAGAAAGTTCATCAAGATCATTGAGGGGATTGACCAATACAGACAAAAAATCATCAATGATGGAATCCGCATCTTGATCAATCTTCCTCAATTCTCCCTTTACCTCTTCTGGTTCACATACCTCACTTTCTCCGTCTTGTTTCAATTCATGCTCTAACTCTTCTTCTTTCCCTTGTGGCTCCATACTCTCCTCCTCACTACACCCTTTAGTCGATGATTCACATTTTTCAAGAGGAGGGGCTTGATCGGATGAGCATAGTAGGACTAAGCGGTTCACCGCTTCGGCTATGGTGGCTATGAATTACCCTTAAGTCTTTCGATATCCTTCTTGCACTTGGAGAAAGGCTTGAAGGTCATGATAGTCTTGGGTCAAAGGTTGGAGGGCTTCATATTGGGGTGAAGAAAGAGGTTCATTGTTTGGGAGAAAGGTTGTATATGTGGGAGGTAGTTCATGTTGGTAAGTGTTTTGAGGTGGTATGTAAGAAGGTGGATGGTGGTAATGGTGTGGTGTTTGAAAATGTGGTGATTGAGGATTATGTTGGGGGTATGGGTCATAGGCATATGGTGGTGGAAGTGCATAATCAAAGTGAAATCCACCATATCCTTGGTTTGGATATGCATATTGGGAAGGGTTTGGCTCGTTGTAGCATGGGGGAGGTTGCTCCTTCCAAAATTGATGCTCCAATCCCATGATGCAATCCAAAATTGAAGTTATCAAGCCCTACAAAATGATCACAACCATACTCCAAACCAAGAGGATGATAACTCATAGAGAAAATTAAAAATAAAAACTAAAGACATCAATTAACAAACGAAACAAAATCCTAATTAATAGCAAAAACAATCAAACAACCCAAAAAGTATCTATTCATACTATTCACATATTCACAACAACCAAAATTATGGCACTCATTGCACTAGCTCCCCGACAACGGCGCCAAAAACTTGATAGATGAGAGAATTGTGCCGGTTCGGAAATTTTAGAAAAATATTTTCTTCGTTGATAGCATAGTCCAAACCAACAAGTAACCCTCTCAATCAAGATTTAAATTTCAATTTAAAATAACTGAGAGTAATCAAACCTCGGGTCGTCTTCCCTAGGAGCTAATGCCTAAGAGCGCACAATTTTGGTTGCAAGAAAGCAAAGGGGTTTTCAATAAAGAAGCAGACAATAACGAGATAAAAGAACGATCCAAAATTGTAATTAATAAAGTAATAAAGAAATAAAAGAACTAAGTATGTAATATGGACAAGTAATGCTTTAAAAGTGAGGAAAAAGTGGTTCAAAACATAAATAAAGCCTTGACTTGGGATTAGTTATGGAATCCCTTCCTTGCCATAACCACAACTATAATAATTATGATGGATTAATCCCACTAAGTCAATCCTTAACATTGAAGAATAGGTCAAGTGAGCATAATTGTTATTAATTCACAAATCCTAACTAACTTACTAATTACCTCAGTAAGAAGCTAGCGTTAGTAGAAACAATAACAATTAACAACCCAAGAATTATCACTAAATATCGAACATTATGGCTCTAGTAATCCATATACTCATTTTCCCAAGCCAAGGGGTGGAAATCTACCCTATAATCAAAATTGACATTTCATCAAATACATGGAGGGCATAATCATAAAACATGGTAAAATTGAAAAAATGATAAAAATTATGAACAACCAAATGATCAAAATCAACAGAGGCAACTCAATAAACATGTAAAAGCCAACAATCATGAAATTCATCAACTAGAAATCCAAGATTGCAAAACTATATATGTATTGATAAAGGAAAGTAAATATAAGAAAGTGTAGAACAAGTAGTGTAATAAAAGAGAAAATTAAGAAATACTTATAATGGCAATGGCTAGAATCAAAGATCAAAACTTGAACTATAAAATTCTACAAAATCTTAATTAAAAACCCTAAGAAACTTGAGAGAAAAACCTAAACTAAACTACCTAAAACTACTCATAAGTATGTTGTATATTGTATGGTAGTGTATGGTATGATATGGTGTTGCTTGCCCCATCATATATGCTTCAAAACCTTCAGAAATGGACCAAAAAGCCTCCAAAATCACGAGCCACGTGAATTTTTAATGAAGTCACCCGCTGGTACCTGTGCGTACGCACAAGTGTGTGCGCACGCACACTTCGCAGTGCTTTTCTCCTTTGTTTTTTCATGTTTCCTCCCTCTTGCATGCCCTTCTTCTATTCTTGCCAAGCCATTCCTACCTATTGCATCTGAAATCACTCAATGAAACATCAAGGTATCGAATGGAATGCAACTGGAATAAAAATTGATCAAATTAAGCACAAAAGAGCATGTTGTCACAATTGGACATAATTTAGAGAGAAAACACAAAAGAATGCTATTTAGATGAATAAATGTGGGTTTATATGATGAAATCTACTCAAATCAATCCAAAATTTATCGTCAAATATAGATTCATCAGAGTTATAGGAGGTACAAATAATTTCTGACGTTTTCTTCTTCAGTAGCTCGATCAAAAAGCTTCTCCGGGATTTTCGTTGTTTTGATTTTACACGGAGGTAGGGTTTCGGCAAATTCTCAATGATTAAATCTATATTGAATAAGTGATTTGGTGCTGTGATTGATTATTGACTGAGTTTGATTGAGTTTATATTTAATTTTTGTAATATATTGATGTATTTGTGAAGTTCATGGCTTGGCTGTGATGAAACAAGCAGGGACTGAATTGTTTTGCAGATTTTTGGGATAGAATATCGTTGAGGATCAAGTAAAAATTGGTGAGGTTTGATGACCAAGAGATTAAATTAAAAGTTACGAAGAATCAGTAACCAAAAAACTCGAAAACGGATTAAAATACATGTATTATTTTGAAAGAAAAAGGTTAAGGGTTTCGGTTTTGGTATAAGAGAAAGATTAGAAATTAAATTTTATTTTTGAAGGCTAACATTGTAGTTGTATATAAAAATTAAGGTAAAATTTGTAATCTATTCTATTATATAAAAATCGGGTTTTGGCACTTAATGATAAAGTTGATGTGGCATACTTCTAAGAGTATTTTCTAATTTATTTCTTTTAACTCATTAAATATAATTCATTACGTTGACTTAATTATATCAACTAATTAATTTGATTAGATATTTAAGTATCACACAATTTAATATTATGTATATCAATTAATTGAATATAATTATTAGAGTATAATTAGGATTAATTAGCATTATTCAACATATCTGAATATTTATTATAGGATATTACGTCTTTATTATTTCGATTCTCTTATCACCTATAAATACCTTTCTATATTGTATCATTCTACACAACTTGAATACTCACAAATATTTTTCCTATTGCTCCCTCTCTCCTTTCGGCAATTCCGTCTGCGTTCCCTTCCGACAGTTTTTTCTGCACTTCCTTCCGGCAGTTCCATCTGCATTTTCTTGTGGCAGTTCCGTCTGCACTTCCTTCCAACAATTCTATCTGCACTTTCTTTAAGCAGTTCCGTCTGCACCTGTTCTATCTTATGCATTTTTTTATTTAGTTGTTTCAAATAAGTTTCAAACTCAAGTTGTCACTTGAGTTTGAGAAGCGATGTTAGAGTATAATTAGGATCAATTAGATCAATTAGCATTATTTAACATATCTGAATATTTATTATAGGATATTATGTTTTTATTATTTCGATTCTCTTAACACCTATAAATCTCCTTTTATACTATATAATTCTATACAATTTAAATACACACAATTATTTTTTCTACTGCTGTTCTCTCTCTTACCCTTTCTAATAATAATAAATACAATTTAATTTAGTTAGAAGTTTATTGTTTTATAGTCTCTATATATATATATATAACATGACAGAATTAAGTTGTAAAAATAATCTTTTTATCACTTTGGATATTTTAACTCTTTTTTTCTCTTTACATATAATTTTGCTTTGCATAATGATAAACCACTATTTTATGATTTATCTTGTGCTTAATTGAGTGTTTTTATCAATTCTTCACCCATTTATTCATATAATTTGTATGGTTTTACAACTCCTTCCTTATTCTGTGATATATGTGAAAACATGTTTCCTATGCCTTAAAACTGTTAATTTTAATTATCATTTATTACCATTCGATGCCGTGATCTGTGTGTTGAGTATTTTCAGGCTTTATAGGGCAGGAATGGCTTAGAGGACAGAAAGGAAACATGCAAAAGTGGAAGGAACGCGCAAAATGAAGTTTTGAAGGAAATGGCAGCGACGCGCGCGCATGGATGACGCGGACGCGTGACAAGAAAAACTTCCAAATGACGCGCACCCGTGACCTACGCGTACGCGTGACAGACGCCACGTGCAGAAAGTTGCAGAATTCGCCCCCAGTGATTTCTGGGCCCTTTTCGGCCCAAATCGAAGCCCAGAAACACAGAATAGAGGCTGGAGAATGGGAGAATCAAATCATTCAATCATCAATAATTCATTCATTGATACACAATTTTTATGTTTTAGATGTAGTTTTGTAGAGAGAGAGGCTCTCTCCTCTCTCTTAGGTTTTAGGATTAGGATTTCTTCGTTTTATCAATTCCAGGTTCAGTGTTCCTTTAATTTAGTTTTTCTTCTACTTTTATTTATTCTAGTACTTTGGTTTATCTATTTCTCTTGTTAATTACTTATGTTGCCAAATTGGTTTATGGACTCCTATGTTTAATTTGATTTTCTATTTAATACAATTCGAGGTATTTTAGATTTATGATTGCTTTCTTCAATTCATGTTATTGATGCTTTTAATTTAATTTAGATTTCTCTCCCTTTGCTTTGGTTGAGTAATTGGTGACACTTGAGTTATCAAACTCAACTTTTGATTGAAAATTGGAATTTGCTGATTGATTTGGATCCCTCTAAAGCTAGTCTTTCCACAAGAGTTGACTAGGACTTGAGAAATCAAATTGATTAGTCCACTTGACTTTCCTTTATTTAGTAAGGGTTAACTAAGTGGGAGTAATAAACAATTCTCATCACACCTGATAAGGATGACTAGGATGAGATTTCCAGTTCTTATACCTTGCAATGGTTTTCATGATAATTAATTTACTTTATTGCCAGTTTATTTTCCTGTTCCCTATTTCAAAAACCAAAAAATATACCTTTTTCCATAACCAACAATAAATCATACTACCCTGCAATTCCTTGAGAGACCCGAGGTTTAAATACTTTGGTTATAAATTTTATTGGATTTTGTTACGTGTGACAACCAAACTTTTGTACGAAAGGATTCTCTGTTGGTTTAGAAACTATACTTGCAACGTAATTATTTTTATAAATTTTTTTACTGACAAAAACCTGTTCGTTCACATAACTTTGTTTATTTAATGATAAAATATACTCATGTTAATTCTATCATATAATAGTTTGTTTTTCTCTTATGTATTTTGATTTGTATAGTTACTATTGATCTTGCTATTTTCGTTTTCTTAAATTTTTCTTTATTTTTTAATGACTTGATAATTTAAATAAAAAAGCAAAGAAAGGAAAAAAATAATGGCCAAAGGTGGAAGCTAAAAGCCTCAAGCAGCAACATCATTCCTCAGCATTATTATTATTAATACGAGCTTTATTATTTCTTTTTTAATATTTTTTAACATGAGCTTCACTTATTTTTCTTTATTATTATTAATACTTTTTTATTTTTTTCTCTAATTATAAATCTCCTTATAATAATTCTTTGATAGAATTTTTTTTTGTCTAATAGATTTTTTTCCTATTTTTTGTCAAAAGTAATTTATATTAGAAATAAAAGAAGATACAAATTAAATTTTAAAATTCAAATTTAAATAAGATGTGTAAAGGGTAACTATTGAATTCATTTGGTAGATTTAAACTCTTTGTATTATCGTCATTGAAAATTTTAAATACTATTATAAAATTCTAAATATTTTTTATCTTATTTTTCTTAAATTAAACATTATATCATATATTTAAAGAGTTTCATCTTTTTTGAAATAAGTGTGACATTATATACTTTTTTGGATACAAAGGGATAATAAAGTTGAAGTGAGTAACAAAATTGATTATAGAATAAGATATAAATTTTTAGAATTTCTAGCACAATTGACAAATTTTTAGTTTCAAAATAAATTTTTACTCTATTTTTTATCTTTTATTTGATTTTTTTATAATTTTTTAATAATTTTTTAATTAATTATGATTGTAATAATTTATTACAAATTTGTGTTTTGTAGAGAAAATTTATCAATCATAAAATACAAAAGGCTCAACAAAAAAATTAAAAAAATGTTGATTAATCACAAAATAAAAAGTATGAATTGTGCTTTAATTATGTTGTAAAATATAAATTAGGGCTTTTAAAATTAGTTTTTTACTATTAATATTAACTTAAATTATATTAAGGTAAAAATTAAAAATTATATATAATAATTTAATTCAATTATTTATACTACCAAAATTATTCTTTATTAAATCCCATTCATTTTTATTCATTGGTGATCTTTAATTGTCTATTTAAGATAAAAAAATTCAAGGGATTGAATTAATTTTTTTCAAAGTAGTAATATAATTATTGTGACATTTGCTTTGCTCAGTAATATTTTGTAATTTATTTAATCTGATTAATCATCTCTTTCTTATTTTATGTTAATTTAACTAATTAAAGTTAATAAATTTTAGTTATTTTAATTCTTGCAATTTTTTATTCTAATAATGAATTTCAATTAATGCATTAATATAATTTTAATATTTATATGTCATTAACAATAATAATCTCATTTTAAAATGACGTTTTATTCCCAATATATATATGTTTAGTCGTAGAAAATCTACTTTTTTTATACAATTATATTAGGCATATTTATATTCATTTTATTTGATTATTTAATTAGAATTAATTATATTAAAAGATTAGATTAAGATTATGATAGATTATCATTATTTTATTATTTTTTATTTTGATATTAATTCAGATATTTAGTTTCTTTTTATTATTATTTTTATTCTCTTATTCTATGTATTTATTTTCATAAATCTTGTTAAATTAAATAAAGCATTGTATATCTTCTTTTTATTCCTCTTTTATATACACATAAAATTTATTAAATTATTTCTCTTCTGTCTAATAATTTTGTTTCTCTTCTATTTATATTTTTTTCCTTTAATATTTTATTAGTTTTTATTTTTTTAAATTTTATTTTAATTTATGTATTTGTTCTTATTACACCTTACATTTTTTATTTATGTGTAATATACGTTCTTATATATGTTATAGAAATATGATTTGATTCCATTAACTTGCCAAATTTTTTTGAAAAATCTAAAGCTAAAGCACAAAAATATATTTATAGATATTTTACTTTTTAACTAAAAAATATAATATTTTTTGCCATATTTGTTGAAATTCTAAGTTAAATATGAATATTGATTTATGACATAGAATAAATATATTTTAATCTTTTGCATCTAAAGACAATATTCTATCAATGTTACAATTATTTAGATAGATAAGTAATAGTGAATATAAAATTATTTAGAATGGATAGAATTAAGTACATCTTTTTGTTGAAAATATGAATTTAAAAATATTATATTCAATTCTCAATAGTCAACCTCTCATTGAACCTTTGTATGTTCAAAATTTTTTTGAAGAAATGAAATAATTTTAGGTATATAATTTTTTGTAAAAATTTAATTAATTCAAAATATTTATTATCGTTGATTAAAAAAGTAAATTGAAATGACAATTTAATATTTTTATACTCTTAAAATATTATTTATTTATTTATTTTTCTAGCATTCTTTATCATCCAATGATCATATTAATATAATTTTATTCAATAAAATTATTTATCATCATTTGATTGAATAAAAATTCTATTTATTTGAAAATTTTAGGATTTTTCAACCTCAAGATCATCCATGTTAAATCATTAAAAAATATAACTGAGAGCGTAGAAGTGTCCTTTCATTCGAGAGTATGATTGAGATCAGAGAGCTTGGCTCTTATGGTTATTTGATCTTCGTCAACCAAAACCTTCTATATCCCTGATAGGGTTGAATCACAACTCCATTGTGGGAAAAGAGCTATGGAGACGAGCTTGATATGTTGGGGACCAAAATCTTGAAATCATTATTTATATTTGAATGTGACACTCATTAAACCCTAAAACTCAAATAAAATAGTATCTATGGTTTTAATCTCATTTATCCAAATCAAAAATAATAATGACTTATTTAACTCAATATTTATGACAATAAATGAAATCACTGTTATATAAGTCATTTAATGTGAAATTACTTAATTTGTGATTATAATTAATATATATATATATATATATATATTAAAAAATAATAATTTTAATTTCTAATAATCTTCCACTTGGGCTATACATATATATTTTCCTGACATAATCATATCTTATAAATTTTATGCGTACATATGAATGTTATTTCCCTAATTACTTTAATAATATGGTCTGTCTCATATATTAGTTATGAAATTACCGCAACTTTTATTACATTAGTATCGTAACAAAACTAGCTAAGATGATCGCTATATTAAAATACTCAACTACATAGATCAAATTTGGATGAAAAAATTTAGAAATTACATGAAAAAATAATCTCATGCATGCCTATTTTCAACTGGTCTAACTTGAATAAAAAATTTATTTTATTCGGTGACAGACTCAGATGAAACTGCAACGGCAATGCCCAAACTCATAGCGACGGCTACTAAGTGATAAGTTTGTGGAAGAAGAAGAGAAGAACTTAACAGACTCATAATGCGTGAGAGAGAGGGGGGGGGGGGAGAATTTACCTAGAGAAAAAGGACTCGGTAGGAAAAAGGTGGCGACATGCTCAACAACAACGATAACGGGATTAGCAGCGCGATAGTGACATGAGCTGCGAAGGAATATGGGAGCTGTGAAGGAGTAGGCCGGGATGGCTCAACAACAACGATGACGGAGCTATGAGGTTTTTTGTGAAGAAGTCGAGAAGAAGAAGATAGGGGTGGCAAACAGGCCTAAACCCGCCGGGCCGGCCCGTGTAACCCGCCAAAAAAGGCGGGCCGGGCTGGAAAATTGGGACCGCCAAATAGCAAAAGCCCGCTTAACCCGCACCGCTTAAACCGCTGGTTTTGGCGGGCTTTGGCGGGGCGGGGCGGGCTTCTCCGCCGGGCTTAGTCTTTTTTTAGCAAGGGGTATTTTTATAATTTTTTTTACCAAAACCCAACATCCCCAACCCAACTTACAAGAGAATGAAGATGAAAATTGGGTGTTTTAGATTATGTTTGTTTTGTTTTAGAGACAATATTGTTAATTATGTTTTGGATTATGTTTATTTTGCTTTGGAAACAATATTTATAATTACAAAGACTTTAATGTTTGTGAATACAAAAATTATAATTTATTTATACTTTTAGAAATTATAATAGTTAAAAGTAAAAAACAAAAGAGATTTTTTTATATCTTTATATATATTATTTAATAGTTAAAAGTAAAAAAAAAAAAAGAGGATATTTGGCGGGCTTAGCCCGCCGGCCCGCCAGCCCGCCGTTAGGCGGGGCGGGCTAGGATTCTGGGACCGCCTCACTAGACGGGGCGGGGCGGGCCAACCCGCCAAATGGCGGGCTTCTGGCGGGGCGGGGCGGGCTTCCCCGCTTGCCACCCCTAGAAGAAGATTTTGGGTGATGATAACTGGGTTTTTTTTTTTTGCATGGCTATAGAATACGGATTGAAGCTGTGAATCATTGAATCTGTGATGTGAGATAAATCCTAATTAAGTGTTTATATGTATATATTCGGGGTGGGTACACTCTAAACCCGACCATGCCATGTCCTAAGCAAAATATGCCCCAACTCAAGTCAAGTTATTACTATCCCCAATCGGGTATGGACGGGTCAGGTACCCGCGTATTCGGGTACTCCTGCCAAGTCTAATCACGTATTGATACTCCATTTATTTAGGGTTTACCGGTAGCCAATGGATTGCTATACACAAAAGGCAAAATTCTAACTCCTAATAGTTGTTTAAGCGGACGAGTGAGATGATCACTCAACAAACTCAAATTGATTAAGACAAATACTAATTATTTTTAATATTTTAATATTAAAAATTTTGAGAATTTGATTTTAATTATAACTTTGTAAAATATTTATAATAATAATTATTATATATATTTTATTTAATTTTTTAATATTTTTTTTATATAATTTTATGTATTATGCCGTATAGAGTACGGGAACACATACTAGTTATATAAGTTTTCGAGTATTTTGGGTGATAAATAAAGTTTAGGAGTAAAATGGATATTTTATAAAAGTTCAGGGTTATTTTCATAAATATGAAAATAAGTGAATGTTCAAATATAATTTTATAAAATATTGATGTTAAAAATAAAATATTAAAAAATTTGTGATTTAGAAAATAATTAATAAAAGTTTAAAAATAAGATTTTATAAACTAAGTTTTAAAAGAATATTATAAATATTATTTTAAATACCTCTTTAAAATTACTCATTTATATTAAAATAAATTATTATTATAATTATTATTTATCAAAGATATTATCTTGTAAGAATATCATAATGTATATTATTAATGATAAAGCAAGTAAGTAGAGTAATCTTAAAAGCTTTAAGAACGCAGACTTAATTAAAGAACTTTATAATTATTTTTCATAAGATACTTACTAGAGAAATGAGAGAATAGTGCGAAGATAATTTATAGTGTGGAATGATAATAAAGAAAAGAAGAAGAAAGAAAAGAAAAGGAAAAAATATTAAAGAAATCTCTGACACAGGAGAGTAGAGAACAAAGATTAAAGGAATCTAACGAATTTCTGCCATAGGAGAGTAGAGCACAGAAAAGAAAAGAAAGAAGGAATGAAAAGAAAAGGAGATAAGCAGAGATATTGTTTGGCACTGAAAACGAGTTGATATTATTGTTTACCTGTTGAAAACGAGCAGAAATATGGTGGTGAGTCCACTGGGATTTGCTTTCCAGAGATATATTAGCCAATCTAGGAGATGGTCGCACATGTAAGACAGAGGTTGCTTACAGAGATTATCAATACATACATTGGCTAGAGAAAGCCTCACTTGTAAGACCGAGGTTGCTTACAGAGGTTATGTTTGCATACATCGACTCAGGAGAGTCACACCTGTAAGAAAGAGGTTGCTTACAGAGGTTGACATTGGAAGCCAAACTCAGATAAAAGTTGCTGAGTTGAGTCGGGAGCAGGTCAAAACAGACAGATGAGCTCATTTCCTGCACTAGGGATAGACATGCATCATGCTTGTTTGCGCATATCTCTGTGCTATATAACTCAGTGATTGTGAGTGTGTGCTGCATGACTAATTGATTTCTGTGTTCTTTTATGTTTATGCTTGTATGTGTTCTGTTGTTAGTTGCGGTTGGCTAATAATAGCAAAATAAACTTAACTTCTAACCCCAACCCTACTAAAAACTCCCGAGTTCTTACCCACTATTTTCACCCCTTTTAGCTACAGGTGCGAAGGTTTAGTGCGGAGCTACAAGAGTATAGAAAATTATATTTACGAGTTGAATTGTTAGATTTTATTTTCCCCTCATCATTTATTGTTTTGATTTTTAGAGGGGTAGGACTTGTAGTTGAGGATCTTTGATTAAGTCTATATATATATATATATATATATATATATATATATGTGATTAAGTAATTAAAAGTAAAAACTATTTCGTTTTCTTAATTAAAGTTTCGGTTAATATTCTCGAAGGCTTAACATTAAATAAAGATAGTATAGAATAAAAAGGTTTAGAGGTAAGTAATGCTTAAACTTTTGGTACGATCATGAGGTGCTAAAAGTTAGGGTGTTACAGTTGTTTTTCTTCTTGCTGATTGTTATTGTTATGTGTTACGATTGTTATTGGTAAGCTCGGCTATCTGATTTGTCATTTGTTGATTTTTGGCCGCCATGCGGTGATTAACTTGTTGCAACTCGATTACTATCTGAAGAAGTTTAGATGGGGTTGGAGATAGTTGATTAGCCATGAGTACACTTTGAAATCTTGAGACACAAAGGAAAATTTAATTCTTCGACCCTATAGTGAATGTCAATTATTCTGCAGGTGAACAATCTTCAAATTGAATAGGTATAGCTTATTCTTGCAACAATCACTTCTGATGAAGACATAAAAAAAGATGAGTTATACCTTAATCACCTTAAAATAAAGATAATGAGTACCTGCATAAGGCATTCCGATATTCAAATTAATGTGCAAAAATAAATATTCTAAATGAGGTGAAAGATGGATCTTTTCTCATACATGTCCTCCCTTAAATTTTTGTTATTTTATAAGTAAAGCATGTTTATTACTGTTTGGAGGTTACAAACATACTAATAATACGAATCAATGGATTTAACTGGATGATTTAGTAACATATCAGTTACTATGACTAAGTTATAACGTATACTCTACCGAGTTACATGTTGGTCCGAGTTATAACATTACAATGTATATATCACCTACAAATGTGATATATCTATTAATGTAAATGTAGATTTTGTCTCTAATTTTATTTTATTTATTTTCTTTTTTAAGGATAATCATATTAATAGAGTGTAAGTTTTAAACATAATGGTATTTTTTATTGAGAGCATATTTGAGTTTTCTTTTATGATTTTTGTATTTATTTCGGATTATAGAAGAATTTTATCTAATTATGGACAATATATTGGATGCTTGAACTTGGCTCCAAAATTTTTTTATTTATGTTAACATATTTCGTATGAGAATTAGTGACTTTGAAATCATTGTTGTTGTTGTACTTTTTCTGAATATTTTCTTTTGAGATTAAAATATTGGTTATAGAATGCCATATGTGTGTTAGGGAAATAAACTTTGAGTAATCATAAAGTTTAAAGACAGATTTATGTGATTAATATTTTTAATAAATTGCATGAAAAAAAGGGAAAATAAGAGAATAGAAAGAGAAGCATTGGGGTACACATTTGTAATCAAGTGTGCTGCGTTGCCAATGGCATATCATTGTCACTAGTTTTTATAATTAGTTTTTTTATTAATAATAAACCTTCTTATATAATAGAAAAATAATATTTAATCTCATATATAATTGATTTTTATTTTTTTAATTTTAATTTTAAGATTTGTGTACATGATAATGATAGTGTATATTATGTAGACAATACTTTTGTCTTTCTATTTTTATATATTATATAGACAGTATTTTAATTTTAAGTTTTTTTATTAATAATAAACCTTCTTATAGACAGTACTTTTGTCTTTCTATTTTTATATATTATGTAGCACTCATATATGAAATATTTAAATAAATAAATAAAAGTATAAAATTCATTGTCTTAACCGTTATTATGTCAGATAATAAATCAAATATTCTTTTATTTCATTCAAAATTTTGGTGGAGGACATAGTGACATACTATAATGAAAGATAAGATATATCTATAAATTTGTTAGTAATAGATATTTAAAAAAAATTATATATTAAGAGATTAATTTTTTATTCTCGCTATGTGTACATTTTTTATAATAAATATTATCTTGGACATGAGTATTTTCTTATTCTTAACAATTATATATGGGTTTTCTTTGTTTTATTAATTAAAAAATAATTTAAATATGCGATTAATTAGTAACAATTATATTTTTATACGAATATTAAAAGTGTTTAGTATACCAATAATTTTTTTTATGTGTTTTGTATTTTAATTGATGTAATTATTTTTTTATTTTTCTACTAAAATATTAACATCTTTTAAAATGACATACAATCTATGAGTAAATGGTCAAATAATTAGTCCTTAAAAAATTATTCGTTTAAAAAATTATTCGTTTTTTAAATTGATTTTTGAAAGATTTTTTAATCAAATTGATTCTTTAAAGATTTTAAATTAGTCATGTTAGTCCTTTTGTTATTTTGTTTATTGATAGTGTCAAAATTTGCTAATGTGACACTTTAAGTGACACTCAAATACACACCTAAAAGTCTTAATTGACTATTAACATGATTAGTTTATGAAATTAGATAAAATCAACTCCAAATTGAGGGATTCCAATTCCTCAAATTCTCTCCACAATTAGATTTTGATTTGATCTAATTTCATAAACTTATTATGTTAATAGTCAATTAAGACTCCTAAGTGTGTGTTGGAGTGTCACTTAATGTGTCACATACATTAGTAAATTTCGACTCCATCAACAAACAAAGTGACGGAAGGACTAATATAGCTAATTTAAAATCTTTAAAGAACGAATTTGATTAAAAAAAATCTTTTAAGGACCAATTTAAAAAATAAATAATCTTTTAAGGACCATTTACTCCACAATCTATTTGGGTATATAGTTGTATTTATTTTTCATACACATATATCTGCTTAATGATGTATGTTTAGGGCTTTAAAAGCTAACCTCAATTATTCAAGTTACACTTAAAAATTATAATATAATATTCATATACGCATTGATTAGATATATTTTATATATTAAATATTAACTTAGGATAATTATACAAATTGAAAAAAATAATCTAAATATTCAATAAGTATAGTCTATTAATATGAAATAAATTACTAACTTATTATGTTATTTAAAAAAATTTTGTATCTCTTATATATATGTGGTTGGTTTTATATTTTTTATGGCATATTATTTAATAATAATAATAATAAACATCAATTGAAAAAAATAATAAAATTTGCAGCCAAAGTTAATTTTATTCTACTTATTTTATTATTGATTTTTTAGATTTACACCAAATGACTCAATTAATTAATATTAAAATTTGTTGATGCAAAACATATTTTTGTAACAAATAATTTTTAATAAAATAATAAATAAATATAAAAGTTAAAAGTAAAATTTTAAAAGAAAAAATCAACTTTCTTATCAATATTTTTTAAGTTTTCATTTATTCTTTTAATTTTTACTATTGATAGTTTTGTAACTGATTGTTAGTTTAAAAAATTATCTCCATAACAATTTTTCTTTAAACAAAATAGTTTTGTCTCTAAAAAAATAAATGTTAAAAATAAAAAAATTCAACAATACATATTCAATTCTGACTAAAGCTTCACTTTTTTTCCTTATTTTGTTTATATAACCTAAAAATATAAAATAAAGCAAAAAAAAAAGAAAAACAAAAGGGTCAAATAAAATAAAGAAAAATGAAAAAAACTTCACCTCTTCAAAGAGATGTCTATATAAGCTGGATGTAGAGAATGAATGCTCTAACAACAAAACATGCAGAGAAGGGAGGAGTTGGCCTTGAGAACTAGTAGAAAAGGGAGAAAAAGAACTAGCGTGGAAGTACACTAGGTAAAGAGGTGAACGTGACTGTGAAAAAATGTATAAAAAAGAATAGGAGAGATTCGAACATTTATCCCAAAACTAAAAACTGTGTTTGGATGAAAATATTTTCAAAAGTTAAAATTGAAATGACTGGAAATATAAAAATAGTGTTTTTAACCTTGTTCAGTTGTTATGATAATATTTTCGTTGAAAATATTTTTAAAATATTTAATTAATCATATTTTCATGTCTTATTATCATTTTCATCAAAAATTAAAAAGAAAACAGTCAAACTAATTAGCCTTTATTATTTGATTTTTTTTATCTATAGAGACTTTGATTTTCTTATCCAGTGCGACTTTTGTCCACTACAACCTTTTTATAAAAGTAATTTGATTATATAAATCTTTTGTGCCATAATCTATAATGTCAGGATAAAATCCGTGTAGCTTTTAAAGATTTATATTTCTATAATATTATTATGGCAAAAAATACTAATACCAACTAAATACATACCCAACAAATTTAAATAGAATTCTCAAATAAGTTACTGAAGTGATGATGATGAAGAACAGGATGTAGCATAACAGAATTAAGATTGATGAAGAGTGATGGGTACAGAATTGAATGAAAGAAAAATGTATACTTAATAGTTTTTCAAAATTCGTTTGGTACACAGAAGTGGTAGCTATATATAGATTTAATCACTCCTAACCCTAACTGTACATGAGAAGTAAATTACTTAATAACAGAATCTGTTAGGATAACAGATTCTTGATCTTCTTATACTCTATCATTCCCCCTCAAGCTCAAGGAACTCTTAAAGTGACTTTGAGCTTGCTTCTGAATTTGTCAAAGGCTGTTGAGAACAATGGCTTAGTGTAGATATCTGCAATTTGGTCCACTCCTGGAATGTGAATAATATACAGCTTATGTTAAATAACTAAGTCTTTCACAAAATGAATATTAAGCTCAAAATGCTTGGTTCGAGTGCTGAATTAGATTAGCTGACATTTTCATAGCACTTGCATTATCACAATAAAGAGTTGGTGTGCTAGAATGCTTGAAACCAAGTTCAAAAAGAAGATTTTGTAACCAGATAAGATCAGTGGTTGCTGCTGCCAGACTTCGAAACTCTTATTCAACACTCGACCTACTTACAACATGTTGCTTTCGACTTGACCACGCTAACAGATTTCTCCCAAGAAAGACACAATAACCAGATGTAGATCTTCGATTATAAATGTCAGAAGCCCAATCTGCATCAGCAAAACTAAAAATTTGAAAATTAGTTGATGGATGAAACAATAAACCATGATCTATTGAACTAGCCAGATATCTTAATATTCTTTTCACTGATTTCCAGTGAGTTATCAATGGATTTTGCATGAATTGACTAACTTTGTTAACAGAGAAAGACAATTCAGGCCTTGTTAGGGTACAATATTACAAGGCACCAATAATAGACCTATAATGAGAAGGATCTGGGTAGGACTCAGAGCCATGTTTGGATAGTTTTTCAAAGGACAGCATTGGAGTTGGTACAGATTTAGCATCAGTCATGCCTGCTCTGTATAGTAAATCTCTAATGTACTTAGTTTGACAAAGATGATATGCACCAAAGGGTAATTTTGAAGCTTCTATTCCTAGAAAATAATTAAATGTAGCTAGACTTTTTAAGGAAAACATGTTATTCAATTGTGCATTAGTTCAATAATTACATCTGAATTATTGCCTGTAACCAATATATTATCTACATAGACTAAAATAAAAATGACATAAGTAAAAGTTCTCTTTTGAAACAAGGAAGGATCTGACCTTGTGCTTGAGAATCCAAATTTAGCTAATGTTGCAGAGAAAGTAATGTACCAGGCCTTGGAAGCTTGTTTTAAACCATATATAGCCTTTTGTAATTTGCAAACTTGAGAGGTATTACCATTTGTAAACTCAGGTGGTTGTCTCATATAAAAAATTTCATCAAGCTTATAATTTAAAAATGCATTATTAAAGTCATCTTGATAGATATTCCACTTGAAAGATAGAACAATTGTAAGAACAACTTTAATTGTTGCTGGCTTTATAACAAGGCTGAATACTTCACTGTAATCTAACCCTTCAGTTTGATGATTTTCCATTGCAACTAATCTTGTTTTATAGATAATAACAGATCCATTTGGGTTCCTTTCAACTAAGATAGATGATTTTGCTAACATGCATAATGCTACTTCAACTATGTATCTGTGCTTCCTTTCCACTCTACCATTTTGTTGGTGAGTGTAAGAACATAAAAACCTACGAGAGATACCCTAATTAGCAAGAAATATAGAAAAAATGTGACAAAAATGCTCTTCCATGATCTGAATGAAGAGATTTGATTTTAAAACCAGTGTAGTTCTCAATCTGATTTTTATATTGCATAAAAGCTTGTAGCACTTGAAATTTGATTTCAAGCAAGAAAATCGAAGTGTACCTAGTAAATACATCTAAGAATGAAACATAATACCTAAATGCATGATAAGACAGATTTGGGGTAGGTCCCTAAACATCTGCATACACCATTTCAAGATGTTGATGAAAATGAAAAGGATCAAGTGTGAATGGTAGAGTATGCATCTTTCCCATACAACAAAATTCAAAAACTTTATTTATTGAAGAATTCAAAAATGGCAGATTACAAGAAGAAAGAACCTTCCTCACAACATTAGAAGAGGCATATCCTAATCTATTATGCCACAAAGAAGAAGAAAATTGTGCAGTGAGGGTTCTTGGTACAATAGAGTTAAATGTGTTATTAGAAGACAATGAAGTTGTGATATGTAAGAATCAGAATCTAAATTATTTGATGAATCAATAGTAACTCTTTCAAATTCATTGATCCCATTTTTAGGTGCTCTTTGAAGGAGAATTTCTTGAGTTGCCTGAGAAACCACAAAGCATTTATTAGCATGAAATTGAAAATAACAATCATTGTCCTGAGCAAATTTTTTGACACTTATTAAGTTTTGATTCATCTCAGGTGCATGCTGTCAAGAGAAATAAGATATGTATGACCAACATGAGCTATATGTGTACCTGTGCCATTACTTAACAGAACATGATCTGAACCTATGAATTCGGAAGCTGTAAGAAGATTGTGTTGATCTGATGTGATGTGATGTGAGCTTTCTGTGTCAGGAAACCAGGAACTCTCTCTCAAATTTGTTGTAGAAGTAAAGTATGCTTGTGGATTATGGTATGTTGAAAGAGGTGGAGATGGAGAGTTCTGAGAAAGTGTACTAGAGAGAGACACAAAAGGTTGTTGCTGAATTTACTGATTGAATCGATGGAAACAACTAATTGCAGAATGACCAGGCTTTCCATACATTTGGCATGAAATTCTTGAAGAGGGTGAGTTTTGAAATCTTCCCCCTCTGCCATAGCCACGACCAGTGCTTCGTCCTCTCCTTCCAGAAAATCCACGGCCAGAATTCCTATTATCATTATAGAGTGCTTGAGTGAAATTAGATTGAATCAAACCTTGCTCAACTTTCTTGAAATGCTCTAACATATCCTCATGCCTAAGAAGGAGAGATTCAACCTCAACCAATGTGATGGAGTCAGATTTTTCCATTACAAATGAGAGAAATAGTGCATATTCCTCATTCAAGCCTTGAGTAATTACATCAATATGATCATCTAAGGAAATAGTATACCCAATTGAAGATAATGCATTAACAATCTTTTGAATCTTGGGGAGATATTCTTGCACTGAAGATCCTCCTTTCTTGATTGATTTGAGTTATACTCATAATTGAGTGCTTTGGATCTTTGATACTTTTGCAAAATGATCATGAATCTTCTCCCAAACTTCCTAAGCAAACTTGCAATCCAGCATTTTATTTTTGAACGAAGAATTCATAGAAGTTAGCAACCATATCATTATTTAATGATCATATGCTTTCCACTCCTCGTATTTTTCAGATTCAATCCTAACTTCTCTTTCCGCATCAGTGGAGAATTGTGGAGGAATCTTGCTTTGTTGAAGATGGTCTTCAAGACGGTTTGCCCCAATGGTGTGCAGTGCCAATTGCTTCCAGGTTCGAAAAGTGTTCTTTTCAAGTTTGTCAAGTATAGGAAAAGAAAGAAAATTCTTGTTATTGTTGGTGGTGGTGGGAAGAGGGATTATCTCAGCTATGGATCTTAATCAACTTTAGATACCATGAAGAAGTTACCGAGGTGATGATGATGAAGAACAGGATGTAGCAAAACAGAATTAAGATTGATGAAGAGTGATGGGTACAGAATTGAATGAAAGAAAAATGTATACTTGATAGTTTTTCAAAGGTTTAATTAATGTGTAGGTCCTATAGTTTCACCAAATTTTCAATTAGATTCGTATACTTTTTTTCTTTTCAATTGGTCCCTATACTTTATTTTTTTTTTCAATTTAGTCCCTATTAACGTTAAACGTAAAAAAAAACGTTAGTGAATTGTAAAATTACTTGTATACCTTTAGGGACCCAATTGAAAAAAATAAAAATATAGGGACCTAATTGAAAATTCAATAAAACTATAAATATTCAATGAAAGATATTCCTATAATCCCTTTTATTTTGTCACTATCATTCTTTTATTTATTTATATACAAATTTTACCAAAAATACATTCTCTCTTTTTTTTTTTTACTTTCCAAATACCTTATCTTAAGAACATACAAAAAGAAAAAAAAGAAATGGATAAAATGAAACAGAAATAGGAATAATAAGTATATATAAAATTTAGTTTCCATCATTCAAGTATTCATTATGATCATGTAATATTTTATATTTGTGTAGATTCATAGAATGTAGTTTGTGTCTTTATCATATCATGGTACACCATAAAAAATCACAAAGTTATGTAATTTGTGTTATTGAAAATTGAAATCTAATAACGAAAATCATAGAAAACATAGTTTCAATGTAATACAGTTAATCTAAAAATCAGTTCTTGTACTGCAACCTCCCACCCTCTGAACCATTCATCTTTGTGAGGCCCATTCATCTCTTCGGGAGTTCTTCGGTCATCACCATATACACCTGGTATCAAACCAATGTCTAGACTAAAAAAGTGGTGAAAATGGTTGATCCTGCTCTTTGAGAATAGTACTCAAAGAAGGATCTGGCACATATATATGGTCAAACTTCATTTCAGTCAATAATGATGATATGCTAATTAACTAGTTAATTAGAATAATATATGGTTTATACACATAGCTCATAGAAACAATATGAACCTGGAAGTCCTCAAGGAAAATGTCAGCAATGAAATTAATGCACTTCCTTACTTTAAATAGTTAATGCAATTATGGTTAGAATGAGAAATGACAATGACAAATTATGGTTTGAAAGTTGAACCAACTTGTTTCCAAAATTTTGAATAAACACTTTTATAGATAGTGCAGAGAACTCAAATTAAGGGAAAAGAACTCAACTAACCAAATGATTATATGCACACCTGTGAAAGTGAATGGATGACTGGTGTTATTGCAACTCTTACATACACAGCAGCTGTTTGGGACAATGGTGTCATTTACAAACTTAGTAAAAAGAACACTCTTAAGCTATGACATCTTGAGCAGTTGGACATGAAGTTAAAGGGCAAATCCCATATAACAGATGCATCATAGAATACATGATCAGTGGGGCAAAAATAAATGCAAAAAGCATAGCAATTTCAGCAACCACAACTATTCCAGAAACGCACCAACAAGAAAGAATGCATTGAGAAAAAATACATACTATGTACATTGAAAGTTATACACTTACCTATGTAGACAAACATGAGCTTGGCTATATAACTTCTCTGATATTGCAGCCAAGTGAGCCACATAAATTTGGAATGAACTAGCATAGCTCAAAAGATTCAATCTTGAGATACCATAAACTGAAACATATGCATATCTTAAAGTGTTCTGAACACTAACATCATAAGTAGCTGAATGAAAATTGAAAGAAAGAACAAAAACAATTCATATTCATATTCAGAAACCAAATTCAACATTTAAACAACGTCAAAATAAACCAATTAACAATAAAATTCACATAAACAACATCAAAGAATCCATCGTGAGAAAAAAAATTGGAAATAATCTAAATTAAATTATCACCTGTTGTAGAGGCAGAACCATGGACGACGAGCAGCACTTCAGGTAGAGAAACCAGCCGCGAGGGACTGAGGCGCGGCGCGGCGAGGGAGGCATGGAAGCACGGAGGCACGTAGGCGCGACGCAGTGAGGGACAGAGGTGCGGCGAGCAGAATACGAGCAGTGGAGCACACTAGGCACGAGAGAACGAGCAGAATACAAGGGACGAGGCACGAGAGGGACGCCGAGAGGTGGAGGCGCGGCGAGACAGGACCGTGCGGCAGATCCGAAGAGAGCTCGGTGAAGAGGTTAGGGCTAGGGATGCGTGGGTGGGATGAAATGAAAAGGGTCTTTTTGGAATTTTCAAAATATAGAAGTTTGCTGAACGAGGTTCCTTATCTCAAAAAAGGAAATATTCGTTTTTTACTAAGAATATTCTGTTATCTTAAACATTATTGTCATTGTAGGGACTTAATTGAAAAAAAATTTAACGTATAAGGATTCAATTGAAAAGAAAAAAAGTATAGGGACCTAATTGAAAATTCGGTGAAACTATAAGGACCTGCAGAGTAATTAAACCTTTTTCAAAATCCGTTTGGTATACATAAGTGGTAGCTATATAAAGATGTTAATCGCACCTAACCCTAACTGTACATGAGAAGTAAATTACTTAATAACAGAATATGATGTCTAATTTCTATGAAGCCTATGAAGCACAGTCACTTCGTTGAGTTACCGTGTTCGTGTGTCGGACACATTTTGGACACGACACTTATCGACACTTATCCAATATGCGTGTCTGCTGTATCCAACCGTGTCTTAATAAAAAATAAAAAAAATTTCAGACATGCTTAGACACACCTAAATACCAAAATATTATTACGATTTATCTAAAAATACTTTATATTTTATATGTATACGTGTCCCCGTGTCTTATAAGATTGTAAAATTCACGTATTTACGTATCCTGTGTCGTATGATATCCCGTGTCAGTGTCCGTCCATCATGGCATAACTCTAACTGTACATGAGAAGTAAATTACTTAATAACAGAATCTGTTTGATCTTCTTGTACTCTATCAATTCTACATTCACACAATCAATTATGAAATATGGTAAAGCAAAGAAAATATACTACAGAGTAAGAAATTTTTACTGCACTTATGACTCTTCTGAAAGGCACCTTGCATTTGACACCTTTATATTTTTTCTGTTCACGTTCTCAGTTAATATTTTCACAAATTAGAGGTATTTTTTTTTACATTAGTGTCTCTGAGTGAACTAGCCAAACACAATAACGAGTGTCCTCGTGATCAAAAGACACCTAAATAAAAAATTTAAAAATACTGACATCTTAGAATAAGCTCTACAAATAATGGCATATTGGTAATTATCTCACACCAAATTTTATTTTATAAATTATGGGTTTTGATATTTTTAATGTATTTTAAATTAGTAAAATGCTTTGCTTTTTTCACCAATTTTTACTCTATAAACATTTCACACTATAATAATATGTATTAAAATAAAATGTTATAAATAATATAACCTGTTAATCTTAAAAAAACATTGCCCTTTATAGGTTTAAACTTTAAACCATTTATCGAAAAAATATATCAAATGTCGATCAATAAAACATTGCTCAATATGATGATTATTTTTTATAACTTGCTCAATATGATGAGTATTTTGCTTTATTTGAGTACTAATGGATTCGAGTTTTCAAACGTTGATGAGTTGGGACTGAAAAAACAAAATGATATCTAAAAAAGTATAAATTTATACACACATTTTTTGTTTTGGAGAACTTTTCATTTTATATTTAAACTTAGGGTTAAATTTAAGAAAAAATACAAATAGGTTCTGACTTTTTAAAATCGTAATAAATTAGTTCCTTATAAATTTTAATTATAAATACATTCCTGACGATAAGACAAACAGATACGTCTCTCCGCTCATTTGGTTCTCTAAGAGCAAACAGAGGTGCTGATGTAGCACCCATATGTTCATTACAGAGTGACATATCTGTTACGGTGTCAATGTGTCATCTCCTCAAAAATTATTTCCTATAAACTCTCTAGGTTCCTGTGCTCCCAAAACGGCACACTATTGGCCCTTATTAGTTTGTTACTGGGCCTGTTTTTTATCTTTATAATTTTTTGTACAATAAACAAACTAATTATACACATAATTAAGCTTTTAATCTAATAATAATATTTGGTTATCATTAATTAATTGTTATTAGTTCTTTAAATTTAACAATAAATAATTTTTGACACTCTCAATAAATTCTGGGTCAAAATTCTTTTTTTAAAAAAGTCATATCTACTCTTTAAATTAAAATAAGGGCCTTACTAGCGTGTAGAAGAAAAAATCCTTCTACATGTATAGAAGATAGATGTCGTCTTCACAACCATAAATTTTACCAAAAATAAGTACAATAATGATGCAGCAGCCACCTTTAATGTTTAATTTAGGAGACACGGGACAGTTTATGCAGCAGTTCAGTTATGCAGAAATTGACATAAAATAATGTTAAAGCAATGATTAATTAATCTCTTATTAGTCTTTAATATAAACAGTGCAAATTTTATATATATATATAAAAGTTCGGTTTAACACCAGCAGACGGATCTTGATTTTCGAGCGGTTGAGCCTAACATATATAAAAGTGTTGCATGTTATATTTTTTTGGTGTCTATGTTACCGGTTATGATATTTATATTAATATTGGTGTAACTTGTACCCAAAAAAAATAATATTGGCCTAATAAGAAAATACTATGATGACTTTAGGATATCAAGAAATTCTAAAGGCGTCAACATGAGTTTTGCAATATTGAATTTGCAATAAACTATGATGTATCGAATAAATGAATAATAGTTTAAATAGTTACTTTTGACATATACATGTAAATAATTAGTTAATACAGCTAATGCTAATTAAATACAACTTCTAAATAACTTACGAAAATAAATTTTACATTAACTTCTAAATTTTTTTATTAAATGAATTCTTATATAAAAAATATATATTTATTTTGGTGTTGCATAACATATGGAGCTAAATCTAGTATAGATAATTGTTTTGAAGCATTCAGGAAGATAATGAAAGAACTTCACAGGATGGGAATTGTGATCAGAGAGCAATAAAAGTTCTCTCACAGTCTCAAAGACTCCTTCTTTATTGATAAGGGTTTTCTTCACTTATTTTACAGCTGGTTACAACTATTAATATAACAACAATTAGCCTCCTAACTAACTATATTTACAACTAACTCAGCTACTAACTACTCTAACAAGTTACTCCACGTGTTTACTCATGTGACACCCCCTCTCAAGCTAGAATCGATGCTCTCCATCATTCTCAGCTTGCTCAAACATTGCTGAAACTGGTTAGGAGCCAGTGCTTTTGTCAATATGTCTGCCACTTGATTGTGGGTGGAGATGGGTAGCAACTTTGTGACTTGCTCTTGTCATTTGTCTCTCACAATGTGACAATTCATCTCTATATGTTTGGTTCTCTCATGGAATACGGGATTAGCGGCAATATGCAATGCAGATTGGCTATCACAGTATATTCCAATGGGTCTTTCAAGCCTTATTCTCAGATTTTGCAGTACATAGGTGATCCACTGTGCCTCCCGTGTAGCCATTGCTAGAGCTCTATATTCAGCCTCACATGAAGAATTGGCGACTGTACTTTGTTTCTTACTTTTCCAGGACACAATTGAAGTGCCAATGAAAAAGCAGTAGCCTGAGGTTGATCTCCTTGTATCTGAACAAGTTCCCCAATCGCTGTCCGAAAAACCAGTGGGTGTTAAATCTGTGTCGGCTGCAAACATCAGCCCTTTGGTTGGTGTTCCTCTTAAGTATTTCAAAACTCTCAATGCTACTTCAAAGTGTATGTTTGTGGGACAATCCAGGTATTGACTTAGTCTCCCAACAGCATATCCAATTTCTAGCCTAGTATTGGTCAAATAGATCAGTTTTCCAATCAGTTTCCTATACTCTGTATTAGACTGCAACGGATTTCCTGAATTCTTGGTCAATTTGATGGTGTAGTCCATTGGTATTGCTGCTGGCTTGGCATTTAGTAGGTTATAATCCTTCAAGAGATCGAGGCAGTATTTCTTTTGATTCACCATGATCCCCCTCTTGCTTCGAATCACCTCCAAGCCAAGAAAGAACTTGAGTTCACCAATGTCTTTGATCTTAAACAAAAGATGCAAATGCTGTTTGATGAAGCTGATCTCTACCATGTCATCTCCTGAAACAATTAGATCATCAACATATACTAGTACAACTGTGAAACCAGATTTTGTAGATTTGGTAAAGAGGCTATAGTCACTTCGAGACTGACAGTAACTAATCGAGAGAAGAGTGGAAGTGAGCTTAGTGTTCCACTGCCTGCTGGCTTGTTTTAAACCATAAAGGAAATGATCTAACTTGCATACCAGTCCCGGGTCAGAGAGGAACAGTCCAGGAGGAGGCTTCATATAGACCTCTTCAACAAGATCCCCATGTAAGAAGGCTGTGTTGACATCCAATTGATGCATGAACCAGCCTTTAACTGCTGCTATGGCAAGTAGGATTCGAAGGGTTGTCATCTTCACAATTGGGCTAAATGTTTCAAGATAGTCCACCCCAACCGTCTGGGTGAAGCCCTGTGCTACTAATCTGGCCTTGTGGCGTTCTACCGTTCCATCAGCATTGAGTTTCAATTTAAACACCCATCTGCAGCCTACAATCATTTTTCCAGCCGGAAGAGGTGTTAGAGTCCAAGTCTTATTTTCTTTTAGAGCATTTAACTCCACATTGATTGCTTCTTGCCATTTTGGATCAGTGACAGCTTCAGCATAGCATTTGGGTTCAGTGTGTTTTGGCTGAAAGGTGGCTTGATTGACAAATTCAATGGAGGATGGACATAATGGAATGAGTGGTAAAGCTGAATCTGGTATGGCGGATTCAAACAATAGCAGGGTGGAATGTTCAAATAAATTTTGTTTTAAATCATAAATAATGTCAAACTGATGTTCAAAAAAAGTTTCATGAAGACATTGTGAAGAATGAGTTGTGCTGAAATCTGGTGTAGCTAATAGAGCTGATGAAGTAGTCATGCATTGAAAATCAGCAAGGTATGCTGGTTTTCTTGTCTCCCTAGTGGACCTTCTTAAAGGTTGTATAATGGGAGTGTGTGATGGAATAGGAATATTATTATGAGAGGATGCTGATGGTGCATGATCTAAGGATGGGGACCTAGATGCAGTTTGTTGTTGTGATCCTGGTTGTGTGTGTGATTGTTGAATTTCAATGCACAAGGGATCATCAAATGTATGCAAATCATGTATGCAAAAGTCTGGGTGTGTCTCAATCTCAACTTTCTCATTTTGTACAGCTTCCTGTATTGTAAAAGGTAAAACGAATTCATAGAAAATGGTGTTCCTTGAAATGAAGATATCTCTACTGCTAAGGTCATACAGTAAATGTCCTTTAACTCATTCCTTTATACCAAGATAGACACACTTTTTAGCCCTCTTATCCAATTTGCTTCTATGATTCACTAGTGTAGATGCATACACCAAACATCCAAAGATTCTTAGATATGAAATATCCGGCTGTTTATCATATAATAATTGATATGGTGAGACATTTTTTAAAATACTGCTAGGAATTTTATTCATCAAGTGAACTGAATGTGCCACAGCGTAATTCCAAAATTTTTTGGGCAAGTTGGAGTGAAACATCAGTGCTCTTGTTATTTCTAGAATATGCTGATGTTTCCTCTCAACTATTCCATTTTGTTGAGGCATCTCGACGCATGATGTTTGATGTATGATTCCCTTTAGTGCATAGAAAGTAGGGGTGTTCGCAGTGTGGTTTGGTTCGGTTTTAAGGAAAAAAGTCATCCGATCCGAACGCTTAATTTATGTGCGGTGCGGTTTGGATTGGATGAAATCTTTTTGGAAACCCGATCCGATTACAAGCGGTTTGGATCGGTTTGGATTTGCGGTTTTTTAAATAAAAAATTAAATACATATAACAAGTCTCAACATCAAATTTTAAATAATCAACAATGACATAACGAGTTTTAACAATATCTTAAAAAGTTAAAGATAACATAACAATAGAAATAAAATTATAGGTTAGTTAAAATAAATAAATAAATAACATTTTGAACATAAAATATTTATTAAATAATAATAATACATGAATAATAGAAAAATGTATAACAAATTGAACATGTTATAAGTATAATTGTAAATATAATAATAAAATAATAATATTATAGCACTTTGTGCGGTTTGTATTGGATTGGATCGGTTATGAAAAGTAGATCCAAAATCCGATCCAATCCAGCGGTTTGCAAAAAATAGAATCCAATCAAATCCGAATTAGTGCGGTTTTAATCGGTTTTCGATTTGGATCGAATTGAATGAGCGATTTAATTTGGATCGGTTTGGATTTGAACACCCCTAATAGAAAGCATTAAGTTTGAATTCGGGTCCATTGTCCGTTCCAATCTTCTTGATAGTGATACCAAATTGGGTTTCAATTAATTTGACAAAACTTTTAACTAATTCAGCAGCTTCACTTTTTCCTTTCATGAAATAAATCCAAGTGAATCTACTTTTATCTTCTACTATGGTTAAGAAATATTTAAAACCAGAAATTGATACAGTGTTTATTGGACCCCAAATGTCAATATGCACAACATCAAATCTGTTCTTACTTTGTGTAATTCTTGGTACAAAGAAATTTCTTTTTTGCTTTGCATAGTGACAAGAGTCACATGGCTTATTACAACTAGAAAATTGTAAATCAGTGTATGCCTTTTGCATCACCTTTATTCTATGATTTGGCAAATGCCCTAACCTAAGATGCCACAATGCAGAATGGTCAGGATATGATGAGTTTGATGTGTGTGTATTGATGCATGCTGAATTTGATGTAGCTGCAACAGGTTGAAAATTTTCAAATGCATACAATCCACTTCTCTGTTCAGCTACACCAACTGTCTTTAATGTTTTCTTTTCCTGGATTGCACAACCATTTTCATCAAAAATTAGTTGACATTCAGAATCCAGAGTTAATTTTGAAACCGATATCAAATTGAATTTAAAAGTTAGAATGTAAAACACATTAAACAATTGTAAATTGTTATGAAAAAAGACATTTCCTGCTAGTGTTGCAATTGTTCTAGTTCCATCAGGCATGTTAATGATCACAGGGTTAATTTTATAAATTCTGTGGAAGGATTTGTGTGAGTAAGCTACATGGTTGGTGGTACCTGAGTCAATAACCCAGGACCTTGGGCTAAAAACAAAAAGTGACATGATGTAGGATATACCTTTGTTGGATGGGAGAGTGGTGGTGCTGATTTGATTGATGCTATGCCTTGGCTGAGATTCTTAGTTTTGCAGGAGAGCAAGCAATGCTTTCCTCTGCTCTAAAGTAAAATAAGGCTCAGACCTATCATCTATCTTTCTCTGGGACTGCACCTGCATGTTGCTGTCTTCATAATCATCTTCAGCAACTATGTTGTTAAATGAGCTCTGATTGTTCTTGAGATTGGGAGGATATCCATACTTCTTGTAACATACGTCAATTAAGTGGCCTAACTTTCCACAGTAGGTACACTATTTTTGACCTCTTCCCCCTCTGCCTCTGCCCCCTCTGCCTCTGCCTCTGCCTCTCATATTTCCATTATTGACCTCACTTCTCAAATTCGCATTACTACTTCTTGCATTCACCATCAGTGCATTGCTATCCAGAGTTTCAGGCATGTTTACTTGTCTTTCTTGCTGCAAAACGGAGGCAAACACAGATTCTAACTTCGGCATGAGATTCATCAGCATGAGTTGTGATCTCATAGTGGCGAATTGATCACTTAATCCTCTCAAGAACCTTACCACTTGGGATTCTTCTCTATAATTTCTCATGATACTTAGCTCGCAAGTACACCTATCAATGCATCTGGAACAGTTTGGTACAGGGCGAAAGTTCTCTAATTCTTCCCAGATTGTTTTCAATTGCGTGTAATAATCTGTCACAGATAGTTCTCCCTGCTTGCTTGCATACATCTCTTCTTCCAATTCAGCAATCTTGTACATGTCTCCTTGGCAGTAGCGTTGTTTCAGTTCTCTCCATAGTTCTTCCGCCGAGTTGATCCAAATGACACTTTTAGCTATGTTAAGACTTAATGAGTGGTTGATCCAAGAAACCACGAATGTGTTGCATCTTTCCTACGTATCAAACAGTGGATCTTCTTGTGTTGGTCCCTGAAGTGAACCATCTATGAACCTAATCTTGTTCTTTCCTCTCAAGGCTCTCCACATTGCTCTTTCCCAAACTTGATAATTGTTGTGTTCTAATGCAATAGGAATTAGGGTTGTTCCTGAACTATCTCCAGGATGCAAGAAATATGGACTTGACGGATCTAATGCTGGATTCTGCTGGTTCCTACTTGAATTCGACTGTATCTGATTTAGCTGACTCAGAAGATTTGTTAGCGTTTGCAAATCGATTGTTGGATTCACCTCTGATGCCATTTGTGACTGACGCTGGAATTCACAATTAATTGCGTAATCTTCTTCCCAAGACTCGCTAATCGAAAATGGTTACCTGAATCTTGAATCTTGTTCAGACAATATAGATCTCATTAGTCTCTATTGTTTGAGTCTCAAAGGAAGAGAAGAAAGTAGTAGAACAGAAAGAAAGTAGACGAAGAATGAGAGAAGATTCAGAAAAGAGAAGGGAAAATTCAGCAGAAAAGAAAGGGGAAAAAACTGTAGTAATGAAATTCAACGAAGTTTCTATCGATTCATCCTTTTTGAAGCTCAATTCCTCACTAATTTCTTCCTTTCACGCTCACCGCACCATGTTGCAGTGGTCAAGCATTCAGAAAGATAATGGAAGAACTTCACAGGATGGGAATTGTGACCAGAGAGCAATAAAAGTTCTCTCACAGTCTCAAAGACTCCTTCTTTATTGATAAGGGTTTTCTTCACTTATTTTACAGCTGGTTACAATTATTAATATAACAACAATTAGCCTCGTAACTAACTATATTTACAACTAACTCAGCTACTAACTACTCTAACAAGTTACTCCACGTGTTTACTCATGTGACAAATGACCTACTAAATTTGGCTAAAAAACAAGCTAGCGGTTTAAGAGGTACTAGAAACATATGTAACATTTGATTTAAGAGATATTACAAGTATAATTACCCGTGCCATGCACGTGATAAGATTGAAATTATAATTTTAAATTATTTTTAAAATTAATTTGAATTATAATAATTTGATTAATAAAAAAGTAACATATTATGTATTGTTTTTTTTAATTTAGTGTTAATTGGATTAACTTTAAAATAGTTATTAATCGGTTTTAATAATCTACTTTTTTCAATAAATCAGACATATATACTGAATGTGATCATAAATAATATAGTAATAGTTAAATTCACCAATAAATATATTAGTTATTATCACACTATAAAACAAATTAAATATAAAGGCTATTAGCACTTATAAATCTATAAAATCGCACTGTCTTTGTTCGAATTCGCGTGCAAGGGTTTACTTATCAAATAAACTTAAAATATGAACCAAAAATATTTATAAATTGGACCTAGCATCACTTGAAAGAATAATGAAAAATAATCAACTTATATTATCATCCATGAGAACCATTTCTATGTAAGTCGTCTTATTCTTATCAAATTTGGATGAGACTTTCCATAATTTTATATATTAATTTTGTTAAATAATTATATATATATATTTCTTAATATATATACATAAATAATTCTATACATATATATAAATAAAAAAATATATGAATTATATTTTATTAAACTCTATGTTACCGGTTATTAAAAACATTAAAATATATGAAGAAAAAATATTTATAAAATGAACCTAACATCACTTGAAAGAATCATGGAAAATAACCAACTTACCTTACTATCCATGAGAACCATTTCTATGTAAGTCGTCTTGTTCTTGTCAAATTTGGATAGAACTTTCCATAACCTTATATATTAATTTTGTTATATATATATATATATATATATATATATAACGGTAGTTTTTCTTAATATATATACATATACATAAATAATTCTATACATATACATAAATAAAAAAATAAGTGAATTATATTTTGTTAAACTCTATGTTACCGGTTATTAAAAACATCTAAATCACATATATTAATTATTTTTGTTATAAAATTATTTCATTTTATATATATGATTATTTTTTATATCTATATATTCCTCAATTCCGACTCCATTCATACGCATATTAACATTTTTTTCTAATAGTGATGTTTTAATTTTTCGTTTTCTTTTTTTTCACGTATCTTTTTTTTAAATAGTGATATTTTAATATTTCTTTTTCTTTTTTTAAAATACATTTTTCTTAATAATTACATTACTAATTTGAAATATAAAATGAGAAAGAAAATAAACTTAAAAATTAGAAAAAAAAAGAAATTTTATATTAAAAATATAAAAATAATATATTAAAAAAGAATAGTCGTAATATATAAATTGAGTCAACAATTTAAATTTCTCTAAAACTAATTTAATCAAATACCAATATTAGAAATAAATTACTTAAATAATATTTAATCTATTCTAGTCCTTAGACACGTATAGATTAGAGTCATTCTCATAACGATAATGAACTGAAAGTCTGAAATAATGTCGTAAGTTTGAACATTTAGAATTCGTACAAATTCAGACTATTCCTTTGTTCTTTGAAAACCTTCTGTATCTCTGATAAAGTTGAATCGAAATTCTTTTTATGGAAAAAGAGTTACGGAGATGACTTTGATGTGTTGGAGACCAAAATTCGGAAGTCACTATTTATATTTGAGTGCAGTGTCACACCCATTAAACCCGAAAAATCAAATAAAATAGTATCTATGCTTTTATTCTCATTTAGTTCTAAATCAAAAGTAATAATGACTTATTTAATTCGGCATTTATGATAATAAATGAGATGACCATTATATAAGTCATTTAATGTAAAATAGCTTAATTTACGTTTATAATTAATATATATATATATTGCCCATAAATAGATTAGGAAATAATAATTTCATAACAAAATAATCATTCAATTTGAATTACAATTAATTGATTGATAGAAATTATAATAAATTGTATAATATTTAAAAAATTAACCAAATCAATTAGTTGATATAATTAATTTATTATAATAAAATAAATTTAATGAGTTAAAAGAAATAAATCGAAAAACACCATCAGAAATATATTATGACAGTTTTATCATAAAGTGCAGAAATTTAATTTTTACATAATAGAATAGATATTTACAGATTATTATATTAAACACAGACTAAAAAATACACTAAACAAAATAAAAGCATCAATGGTAAAATATAACCTAAAAAATCACTTAAATTCAAAAAGAACATGTGATGAATTATAATAAATCTATATATGAGAAGTAAAAGTAAAATAAACAATTAAAAATAAAATAAAAAGAGCAATTAAAAAAAGTAAAAGAAGATAGAAAAGATAATGTGTGGAGTAGATAAAAAATGTATTGCAATAGAAGATTACTATAATTAATTAAGACAAAGGAGGAAAGAGAAAAATCAAAATACGATCTTATTAAAAAATTTCAATAAAAATATTTTTAAAAAAACCTATTAATCAACTTTTATAAAAATATTACAAAAAATTTAAATTATCTTTAAATAAAATAATAATACCCTTAAGAATTATTAATCAAAATAAATAAAAAAATTAATATAAAACAAAATCATAGAAAAATATTAGTAAAATTAATTAAGATAAAAAAACAAAAATAAAAAATCACAAATATTTTACTTGAAGTACAAAATAGAGAGGAAGAAAAGCGATATATAAAATAATAAGATAATAATTTGAATTAATTGAGTTCATTTATTTCATTGCTTTATATATTATTTATTAAATAATTTAATATTTTTCTCGATCATATTAAATAATAAATTAGTTATAATTAATTTTGTTTAATGAATCTAACAGAATTTAAAATGATTTGATATTTACTCTAATTAAATTAAATATTTGAAGTTATGGTTAATGTAATTTAATGAATCAAAAAAATATTAAATGATAAAATATTTATCCTAATCAAATAAAATTACATAATTGATTAGTTATAATTAATACAATTGAATGAATCAAACACATTAAATTGAAAAATAATTTAGTTAATTTGTGTCCTAAGGACACATTTTAAAAATATTTATTTTACAACAACTTTTATAAAAGATTTTTTATAATATTTTTAACTTATGGTTTAAAGGCACAGTTATAATAACCCATTAAAAAGTACTTAATTAGTTAATACGAATAATTAATATAATTGATTTAGTTCAATAAATTAAAAGAAATAAATGTGAAAGGAAGAGATAAAGAGAAAGTAAAATTATAAAATTGTATATCCATTAAAAAGTAATAAAAAAAAGTCCTTTTTAGTTTTTTATTTATTAATTATTAATTTTGATGAGTTTAGAAAACTCTAAATTTAATTTGATGATGAACAAACATTATTAATTTAATTAAATTATAAAATTGTCTATTTGATTTTGATTCACATGTATTGATTGATAATTTTGTTTGTGCAGATTTTTATTGGACCGAAAAGAAAAGAAAAAATCCTAAGCCAATGAAATCAAATTTCAGCCTGGTGCAATATTGTCATATGAATGTTGGCTGAAGTATTTTATTTGTTGGGCCAGTCTAAATCATTATTGCTGCAAGCCCAATATGCTTGTAAATATTCAGTTTTGTTCAAAATATGTTATATTAAGTAGTTGAAGTAATTTATGGTTAATTGGGCCAGAATCATGTTGAACTAAGCCCAAAACTAAATTGCTTGCTAGAAGCAAGCTTGCATGGTCCGAAACCATTAAGAAAGCAAAGTTTCATTGCTTCCAATGGATCCTACTTTCATCATGTGATGGATTTCAAATTCATTTAACTTGAATTAAACTTACATTGGAAACATGAGAGAGAGTTAGCTATTGATTTGATGGACATCATCAATGCTACACGCTACCTAATGCAAGAGAAGTGGAAATTTAATTTACTTTATCAAAATCCATTAGTTAGTATTCAAATTTCTCTCTCCTCTCTTTCTCATTTTGCTTCTTGTTTTCGGTCATTACACAGCAGCTATGGAAGAAATTTTGAGCCACCGAAAAGAAGAAAGTGCAAGCAACAAGACCATCAAAATGATGGCAAGAAAAAGAAAAAGAAAACAAAAAGTATGTTGTGGCTAAGATTCTCATCACTTATGGTAAGATTTGGTGAAGAGATCTTGGCTTCTTCATACCCAAAAATGGAAGAGAAGATTTTGGTCAGAGAAGAAGATCCTTGGAGGGATGGCTTGACTCTGATTTTGCTCAACCACCACAGGAAGTAGCTACAGTGGCTACGTGAGGGAGGAGGCAGAAGTTGGAGCAGATGAAGTTGTCATCATCATAAAGCATCAAGGGCCAGGAGTCCATCTTGGAGAGCAAGGCAAAGATGGAGGGCTCGGATTGATGAAGATTGGTGACCAAGGAAGGACTAGAGGTAATTGCATATTGGGTTTTGCATTGGTTATCTCTTCTCTCTCTTTGGCCGAACCGGTTCTGATTTGAAGAAGAAGAAGATTAGCTTAGTTTGTTTGGTTTCAACCGTGGAGGCTTCTCCCTATAAGTAAGGGTGAACAGCCAGGGCTTGAAGCAAGGAGTGAGAGTGCAAGGCACAGTGTTCACATAGCTACCTAAGCTAACATATTTTTAAGAAAAAGCCATAGAGGGAAAAAAGGCAGAGAGTGCAAAATTTAAAAAAAAGCCATAGATGTCCTTAGAGGTCCTTTGTACATTTGTGTTGTGTTTCATGATTCTGTGGAAATCCCCTTGCAAGTTGGGTTAGCACTTAGCAGTTGAAAGCTTGGCAGTGACCAAGTCAAGTTCAGGATTGGGGTTTAGATTCTGGACTTGTCCCAGATAGGAAGGGTAGTTCCTAGGGAGAATTGGTGTATGTAATCAAGAATGATTATAGTGAAATTCCATCATTATTGTGATGGAGACTGGATGTAGGCTGCATTGCACTTAGCAGCTAAACCATGATATATCTTGGTGTAATTCTCCCTCTCTTCTACTCTATTTCTGTTTCTGCTGCTCAAAGAGATAAAACTGAAAAATATCTCGTGCTAATCGATGAGACAAAAAGAAAAGTCTCTGGCTGGGTACAAGACAAAAGAAAAAGTCTCGTGGCTGGTTTCGAGACAAAAAGGCAAAAAGTCTCCAGAAGTTGTTTCAAAGACCAGCAAGTGTTATTAACTGTAAAAGGGGCTAAGATTCAACCCCCCTTCTCTTAGCCACTGAAAACCATCAATTTGTAT
Organism: Arachis hypogaea; assembly: GCF_003086295.3. Classification (NCBI taxonomy): domain Eukaryota; kingdom Viridiplantae; phylum Streptophyta; class Magnoliopsida; order Fabales; family Fabaceae; genus Arachis; species Arachis hypogaea. Next base: position 112,543,937 of record NC_092053.1, read on the forward strand.
CAAAGCTTGGTCTCAAAGAGATCAAGCTTTGCAGCTTGGAGTAAAGATCCAAATGGCAGAAAATAGTGGCTCAAATCTGGTGTCCTACAACCTGACCGAAGGACAGTCTAGCAACAGACCTCCTCTTTTCAATGGGAAAAACTACACCTATTGGAAGGAAAGAATGAAGATCTTTGTGCAAGAAGTGGATTACAGACTTTGGAAGATTATCCTGGAGGGTCCTCAATATCCAACCATCACAAGTGCCGAAGGAGTTGTCTCTCTTAAACTAGAAGCAAGCTGGACCGAAGAAGACAGAAAGAAAGTTGAGCTCAACGCCAAGGCCATCAACTTACTCAATTGTGCTATCAGCTTCGAGGAATACCGACGGGTATCACGATGCACAACGGCAAAGGAAATCTGGGACAAACTTCTAGTTACTCATGAAGGAACCACCATTGTAAAGAAGACCAGGATAGATATGTTAAACAGAGAGTATGAAATGTTTGCAATGAAGGAAGGAGAATCTATTGATGAATTGTTTGAGCGCTTCAACATCATCATTGTCGGCTTGGATGCTATGGGAATCAAGTATCCTGCTTGTGAGAAGAGTGTTGAGATGTTTCACAAAAGAGTGGGAAACAAAAGCATTAATAATTTCTGAGAGTAGTGGTCTTGACTCCATGACATATGATGACTTGAGAGGAAATTTACTTGCCTTTGAAAATACCTATTTGAAAAAAGATTAAAAAAAGAAAGGAATAGCTTTTTCATCTGTTACTAACCCTCTGGATGATGAATCCAATGATAACTCATCTGAAAATGAATTTGTGTTGTTTGTCAAAAAATTCAGGAAAATGGTGAAGCTCAAGGAGAGAGGCAAGGGAGGCAGTTCAAGAAAACAAAAGAAAGATCTCAGCAAGGTGACATGCTACAACTGTAAGAAAATGGGTCATTTCAAATTCGATTGCCCTAAGTTGAAGAAGGAAGAAAAGCCGAAGAAAGGAAAGAAAAAGGGACTGATGGCGTCATGGGACGACCTGGAAAATGACTCAGAAGACGATGAAGAACCTGAAACAAAGTCTCAACCATGTCTCATGGCAGATCACATTGAACAGGTAGTCTTTCATAACCCAAACACTGAAGATTTTCATCTTATGATAGACCACCTTTCTAAAAAAATAAGATATTTTTTGCTTTATAACCAAGATCTTGAACAACAAATCACCATCCTTAAAGCTGAAAATGGTTTTCTCAAAGAAAAACTAAAGGAGGCCGAAACTGCTTGTGAACTTGTTGAAGAAAATAAGCAGTTAAAAGCCCAACTTAGGAGCTGTGAAAGTGATCATTCTGTTGTTGCATATGTAAACTGTTTTAAGGAAAATGAAGAGTTACTTAAAGAGGTCAAAAGGCTTAAAGAAGACTTAGCCAAGTTCACTCAAAGTTCTAAAAATCTGAATAAAATCTTGGCTAATCAAAAATCTCTTTATGATAAAGCTGGCTTGGGCTTCTATAAATCTGTTGAGAAACCTTATTTTGAAAATATTGTCTCATCTTCTAATGATACAAGGTTTCAAAACCCAACAAGCTTTGGCAAAACAGCAACTCCAAGGTTTTGTAGACTATGTAACCGAAGTAGACACTTTCCCATTCAATGCTTTTTTGGTGAAAGGATGATTGGTGATAAAGTTTACAAAGTTATTTTTGATTATAATGGATTAGGTCACAAGATATGGTTTAACGTGAAATGATCCAAGAAGATTTGGATACCTAAGGTCACTTGAGCTTGTTTTGTAGGTGGGCCTAGCATCCAAACAGAAGGAGAATATGTGGTACATGGACAGCAGATGTTCTAGGCATATGACCGAAAAGACAACCTTCTTCATAAAGCTTGATGAGTATGATGGAGGTTTTGTCACTTTCGGTGATGATGGTAAAGAAAAGATAGTGGCCGTTGGAAAAGTTGGTAAAAGCTTTTCATCTTGTATAAATGATGTTCTTCTTGTAAATGGTTTGAAACATAATTTACTTAGTGTAAGCCAATTGTGTGATCTAGGATATGAAGTTGTTTTTAGAAAGTTTGTGTGCTTAGTTGTTTGTGAAAAAACTAGGGATATTTTGTTTGAGTTTAAAATGTGCAATAATGTGTATGGATTAACTCTTGAGGACTTGAAAGAACAAAATGTAATATGTTTCACTTCTCTTGATTCTAAAAAATGGCTATGGCATAAAAAGTTGGGTCATGCTAGCATGTACCAAATTTCTAAGCTAGTAAAAAAAAAATTGGTTAGAGGAATTCCAAATATCAAATTTGATAAGGATCTTACTTGTGATGCTTGCCAACTAGGCAAACAAGTAAAATCCTCTTTTAAACCAAAAGATGGAATCTCAACCAAAAGGCCATTAGAGATGTTACACATTAATCTTTTTGGTCCTACAAGGACTCAAAGTTTAGGAGGTAAACACTATGGTCTAGTGGTGGTAGATGATTACTCTAGATTTGGTTGGGTATTTTTTCTTGCTCATAAAAATGATGCTTTTCATGCTTTCTCAACCCTTTGCAAAAAAATTTAAAATGAAAAAGATTTAAAAATTGCCCATTTGAGAAGTGATCACGGAAGAGAATTTGAAAACCAAGACTTTGAAAAATTCTGTGATGATTTTGGAATTACTCATAACTTTTCATGCCTTAGAACCCCTTAACAAAATTGGGGGTGGTTGAGAGAAGGAATAGAAGCCTTCAAGAGATGACTAGGGCCATGCTTTGTGAGAATGAGATTCCAAAATTTCTATAGGCTAAAGCTGTAAATACAGCTTGTTACATTTTGAATAGGACCATTATTAGAAAAGGGTTGAAGAAAACTCCTTATGAGCTATGGAAAGGGACCCCTCCAAATATTAAGTATTTCCATGTTTTTGGATGCAAATGCTTTGTACTTAACAATAAAGAAAACCTTGGTAAATTTGATCCAAAATCCTATGAAGGGATGTTTGTTGGATACTCCACCACTAACAAGGCCTATAGAATTTACCTCAAGGAACATAGGACTATAGAGGAATCCATACATGTTACTTTTTGTGATTCTAATTTAATTCCTAGTACTATGATAGATAATGATTCAGATTGTGAAGAAGCTGTCAACACGAGAACAAGAGAAGAAAATCCCAAGTCTGCTCAAAATGAAGAGTCTGACAGTTCAGTTTTGTCTCATCAGAATGGAGGAGACATTTCTATTTTGTCTTTTGAGCCAGCAGGAGAAACTGGAACAGAACAACCCACAGAAACTCATCAAAGCTCAACACCACTCCGAAAGCCTAGAGAATGGAAGTCCATGAGGGCTTATCCTCATGACTTTATCATTAGTGATCCCTCACAAGGTGTAACAACAAGATCCTCATCCAAAAGGCAATACGAACCGAGCAATTTTTCTCTCTTTTCACAAATGGAGCCTAACAATGTAAAACAAGCTCTTGAAGATCCATCATGGGTCAAAGCCATGCAAGACGAGCTTGCTCAATTCGACAAGAATGAGGTTTGGACACTAGTACCTCATCCGGAGGGTAAGAAAGTTATGGGTACTAATTGGGTGTTCAAAAATAAATTAGGTGAGGATGGAAAAGTTGTTCGTAACAAGGCTAGATTAGTGGCCTAAGGTTACGATCAAGAAGAGGGGATAGATTTTGATGAGTCTTTTGCTCCGGTAGCTAGAATGGAAGCAATTAGGTTGCTTCTTACCTATGCTGCCCACAAGGGTTTTAAAATGTTTCAAATGAATGTAAAATGTGCTTTTCTTAATGGCTTTATTGATAGAGAAGTGTTTGTGGTACAACCCCTCGATTTTGAGGATAAAGAATTTCCAAATCATGTTTTCAAACTTTTAAAGGCTCTTTATGGCCTTAGACAAGCTCCAAGAGCTTGGTATGAAAGACTTAGTGCCTTCTTGTTAGAAAATCAATTTCAAAGGGGAACCACCGACACTACTTTATTTATTAAAGCATCTAATGATGATATTCTCCTAGTTCAATTTTATGTGGATGACATTGTGTTTGGTTCGGCCAATGAGTCTTTGTGTGAAGAGTTTGGAAAACTCATGACTAGTGAGTTTGAGATGAGTAGAGCTAAATTTCTTTCTTGGCCTCCAAATTAAACAAACTCCTAGTGGTACCTTTATTCACCAAGGAAAGTATTGATGAGAGGATAATTTATACGCTTTTTGGCATTGTTTTTAGTATGTTTTTAGTAGGATCTAGTTACTTTTAGGGATGTTTTCACTAGTTTTTATGTTAAATTCATATTTCTGGACTTTACTATGAGTTTGTATGTTTTTCTGTGATTTCGGGTATTTTCTGGCTGAAATTGAGGGACCTGAGCAAAAATCAGATTCAGAGGTTGAAGAAGGACTGCTGATGCTGTTGGATTCTGACCTCCCTGCACTCAAAGTGGATTTTCTGGAGCTACAGAACTCAAAATGGCGCGCTTCCAATTGCGTTGGAAAGTAGACATCCAGGGCTTTCCAACAATATATAATAGTCCATATTTTCGCCGAGTTTAGATGATGTAAAAAGGCGTTGAACGCCAGTTCTACGCTGCTGTCTGGAGTTAAACGCCAGAAATAAGTCACAAACCAGAGTTGAACGCCAGAAATACGTTACAACCTAGCGTTCAACTCCAGAAAGAGCCTCTACACGTGTAACATTCAAGCTCAGCCCAAGAACACACCAAGTGGGCCCCGGAAGTGGATTTATGCATCAATTACTTACTTCTGTAAACCCTAGTAGCTAGTTTATTATAAATAGAACTTTTTACTATTGTATTAGACATCCTGGATTGTATTATTGATCCTGTGATCACGTTTTGGGGGCTGGCCATTCGGCCATGCCTGGACCTTTCACTTATGTATTTTTAATGGTAGAGTTTCTACACTCCATAGATTAAGGTGTGGAGCTCTGCTGTTCCTCAAAGATTAATGCAAAGTACTACTGTTTTCTATTCAATTCATCTTATTTCGCTTCTAAGATATTCATTCGCACTTCAACCTGAATGTGATGAATGTGACAATCATCATCATTCCCTATGAACGCGTGCCTGACAACCACCTCCGTTCTACCTTAGATTGAATGAGTGTCTCTTAGATCTCTTAATCGGAATCTTCGTGGTGTAAGCTAGAATGATGGCGGCATTCAAGAGAATCCGGAAAGTCTAAACCTTGTCTGTGGTATTCCGAGTAGGATTCAATGATTGAATGACTGTGACGAGCTTCAAACTCGCGAGTGCTGGGCGTAGTGACAGACGCAAAAGGAGGGTGAATCCTATTCCAGCATGATCGGGAACCTCAGATGATTAGCCGTGCCGTGACAGGGCATCTTGGACCATTTTCACAAGAGGAGGGGATATAGCCACTGACAACGGTGATGCCCTTGCATAAAGCCAGCCATAGAAAGGAGTAAGACTGATTGGATGAAGATAGCAGGAAAGCAGAGGTTCAGAGGAATGATTGCATCTCCACACGCTTATCTGAAATTCTCACCAATGATTTACATAAGTATTTCTATCCTTCTTTTATTACTAGATTTCGAAAACTACATAACTATTTTATATCCGCCTGACTGAGATTTACAAGGTGACCATAGCTTGCTTCATACCAACAATCTCCGTGGGATTCGACCCTTACTCACGTAATGTATTACTTGGACGACCCAGTGCACTTGCTGGTTAGTTATGCGAAGTTGTGAAGATATGTTTAGACCATGGTTCTGTGCATCCGTTTTTGGTGCCATTGCCAGGGAATCAATTTCGAACAACAATTCACAACCTGAGTAACAATTTCGCATACCAAGTTTTTGGCGCCGTTGCCGGGGATTGTTCGAGTTTGGACAACTGACGGTTCATCTCGTTGCTCAGATTAGGTAATTTTCTTTTTGTTTTCTTTTCAAAAAAAAAAAATTTAAAAAATCTTTCAAAATTTTCTCCTTTGTTTTCGAAAAAAAAAATAAATAAATAAAAATATTTTCAAAAATATATTTTTCTTCAGAATTTTTAAGAATGAATTCTAGAGTTTCATGAAGCATGTTGAAGACTGGCTGGCTGTAAAGCCATATCCAAACTCCTTTGGGATTGGTCTTCAACTAATCACCTCAATGGATGTAATTCCATTCTAAAGCTTGGCTGGCTATTAAGCCATGCCTGACCCTTTGATTGGAGCTTTAGACTAAAAGAGCATAAGATTCCTGGAATTCATATTAAAAATTTTGGAATCCTTATTTTTGTTTTTCAAATAATTTTCGAAAAAAATACAAAAAAAAAAAATTAAAATTAGAAAATCATAAAAATCAAAAATATTTTTTTGTGTTTCTTGTTTGAGTCTGGAGTCAATTCCAAGTTTGGTGTCAATTGCATATTCATCTTGCATTTTTTTCGAAAATTGCATTCATGCATTCATAGTGTTCTTCATGATCTTCAAGTTGTTCTTGGTAAGTCTTCTTGTTTGATCTTTGCATTTGCATGTTTTGTGTCTTTTCTTGTTTTTCATATGCATTCTTGAAATCTTAGTGTCTAAGCATGAAAGATTTCTAAGTTTGGTGTCTTGCATGTTTTCTTTGCATTAAAAATTTTTCAAAAATATGTTCTTGGTGTTCATCATGACATTCAAAGTGTTCTTGGTGTTCATCTTGACATTCATAGCATTCTTGCATGCATTCATTGTTTTGATCCATAACTTTCATGCATTGCATCATTTTTCTTGTTTTTCTCTCTCATCATAAAAATTCAAAAATCAAAAAAATATCTTTCCCTTTTTCTCTCTTAAAATTTCGAAAATTAGATTTGACTTTTTAAAAAATTTTTAAAATCTAGTTGTTTTTATGAGTCAAATCAAATTTTCAATTTAAAAAAAATCTTATCTTTTTCAAAATCTTTTTCAAAAACCAAATCTTTTTTCAATTTTTTTGTTATTTTCGAAAATTTCAAAAATATTTTTCAAAAATATTTTTCTTAATTTTACATCATATTTTCGAAAATAACATCATCAATTAATGTTTTGATTCAAAAATTTCAAGTTTGTTACTTACTTGTTAAGAAAGATTCAAACTTTAAGTTCTAGAATCATATCTTGTGATTTCTTGTGAATCAAGTCATTAATTGAGATTTTAAAAAATCAAATCTTTTTCAAAAACTAATTTCTATCATATCTTTTCAAAAATATCTTCTTATCTTACCTTTTTGAAAAATTTGATCTCAAAATATCTTTTCTAACTTCCTAACTTCTTATCTTTTCAAAATTGTTTCAACTAACTAACTAACTTTTTGTTTGTTTCTTATCTTTTCAAAACTACCTAACTAACTCTCTCTCTCTAATTTTCGAAAATATCTTCCCTCTTTTTCAAAAATTCTTTTTAATTAACTAATTATTTTAATTTTTTATTTTAATTTTCAAAAAAAAAATCACTAACCATTTTTCAAAAACAATTTTTGAAAATTCCCTCTCTCTCTCTTTTCTTCTCCTTTTCTTCCACTCACCTAAAGGGAACCTCTATACTTGGGTAAAAAGGATCCCTATTATTATTATTTTTCTGTGCCTTCTTCTTTGTCATATGAGCAGGAGCAAGGACAAGAACATCCTTATTGAAGCAGATCCAGAACCTGAAAGGACTCTGAAGAGGAAACTAAGAGAAGCTAAATTACAACTATCCAGCAAGCACCTGTCATAAATTTTCGAACAGAAAGAGGAGATGGCAGCCGAAAATAATAATAATGCAAGGAGGATGCTTGGTGACTTTACTGCACCTAATTCCAATTTACATGGAAGAAGCATCTCCATTCCTGCCATTGGAGCAAATAATTTTGAGCTGAAACCTCAGCTAGTTTCTCTGATACAGCAGAACTGCAAGTTTCATGGACTTCCATCTGAAGATCCTTTTCAGTTCTTAACTGAATTCTTGCAGATCTGTGATACTATTAAGACTAATGGAGTAAATCCTGAAGTCTACAGGCTCATGCTTTTCCCTTTTGCTGTAAGAGACAGAGCTAGAATATGGTTGGACTCTGATGAGCGGATATTTTATACGCTTTTTGGGGTTAATTTCATATAGTTTTGAGTATGTTTTAGTTAGTTTTTAGTTTATTTCCATTAGTTTTTAGGAAAAATTCATATTTCTGGACTTTACTATGAGTTGTGTGTTTTTCTGTAATTTCAGGTAATTTTCTGGCTGAAATTGAAGGAGCTGAGCAAAAATCTGATTCAGGTTGAAAAAGGACTGCTGATGCTGTTGGATTCTGACCTCCCTGCACTCAAAGTGGATTTTCTGGAGCTACAGAACTTGAAATGGCATGCTTCCAATTGCGTTGGAAAGTAGACATCCAGGGCTTTCTAGAAATATATAATAGTCTATACTTTGCATAAGGATAGACGACGTAAACTGGCGTTCAAAGCCAGTTCTCTGCCCAATTCTGGCGTCCAGCGCCAGAAAAGGATCAAAAGTTGGAGTTGAACGCCCAAACTGGCATAAAAACTGGCGTTCAACTCCACAAATGGCCTCTGCACGTGAATTGCTTAAGACTCAGCCCAGCACACACCAAGTGGGCCCCAGAAGTGGATCTCTGCATCATCCATCATAGTCCACTCATGTTTTGTAACCCTAGGCTACTGGTTTAGTATTTAAACAACTTTTAGAGACTTATTTTGTATCTCATGACATTTCAGATCTAAACTTTGTATTCTCTGACGGCATGAGTCTCTAAACCCCATTGTTGGGGGTGAGGAGCTCTGCTGTGTCTCGATGAATTAATGCAAGTATTTCTGTTTTCCATTCAAACACGCTTGTTTCTCTCTAAGATGTTCATTCGCGCTTAACTGTGATGGAGGTGATGATCTGTGACACTCATCACCTTCCTCAAATCATGAACGTGTGCCTGACGACCACCTCCGTTCTATATACGATTGAATGAGTATCTCTTAGATTCCTTAATCAGAATCTCCGTGGTATAAGCTAGAACTGATGGCGACATTCATGAGAATCCGGAAAGTCTAAACCCTGTCTGTGGTATTCCGAGTAGGATTCAAGGATTGAATGACTGTGACGAGCTTCAAACTCCTGAAGGCTGGGCGTTAGTGACAGACGCAAAAGGATAGTAAATTCTATTCCAACCGGATCGAGAACCAACCGGTGATTAGCCGTGCTGTGACAGAGCGCGTGAGCGTAATTTTCACTGGAAGGATGGAAGGTAGCCATTGACAACGGTGATCCACCAACACACAGCTTGCCATAAGAGGACGTGCGTGCGTGAACAAGAAGACAGAGGAAAGCAGAGATTCAGAAGACAAAGCATCTCCAAAACTCCAACATATTCTCCATTACTACATAACAAGTAACCTTTAATCCATGCTTTATTGTTTATTTGCAATTCAATTGATAAACATAATTGACTTCCTGACTAAGATTTACAAGATAACCATAGATTGCTTCAAACCAACAATCTCCGTGGGATTCGACCCTTACTCACGTGAGGTATTACTTGGACGACCCAGTGCACTTGCTGGTCAGTGGTACGAGTTGTGAAAAGTGTGATTCACAATTCGTGCACCAGACTCTCAACCCAAAGACAGCCTGAACTCTTGGGATAAGCTGGTCACGGCTTTCTTAGCCAAGTTCTTTCCTCCTCAAAAGCTGAGCAAGCTTAAAGCTGATGTTCAAACCATCAGACAGAAAGAAGGTGAATCCCTCTATGAAGCTTGGGAGAGATACAAAGAACTAACCAAAAAGTGTCCTTCTGACATGCTTTCAGAATGGACCATCCTGGATATATTCTATGATGGTTTATCTGAGCTATCAAAGATGTCATTGGATACTTCTGCAGGTGGATCCATTCACCTAACGAAAACGCCTGCAGAAGCTCAAGAACTCATTGACATGGTTGCTAATAACCAGTTTATGTACACTTCTGAGAGGAATCTTGTGAGTAATGGGACGCCTATGAAGAAGGGAGTTCTTGAAATTGATACTCTGAATGCCATACTGGCTCAGAACAAAATATTGACTCAGCAAGTCAATATGATTTCTCAGAGTCTGAATGGAATGCAAGCTGCATCCAACAGTACTCAAGAGGCATCTTCTGAGGAAGAAGCTTATGATCCTGAGAACCCTGCAATAGCAGAGTTAAAATACATGGGTGAACTATACGGAAACACCTACAATCCATCATGGAAAAATCACCCAAATCTCTCATGGAAGGATCAAAAGCCTCAACAAGGCTTTAATAATGGTGGAAGAAACATGTTTAGCAATAGCAAGCCTTTTCCATCATCCACTCAGCAACAGACAGAGAATTCTGAGCAGAATCCATCTAGCTTAGAAAATTTAGTCTCTGATCTATCTAAGGCCACTGTGAGTTTCATGAATGAAACAAGGTCTTCCATTAGAAATTTGGAAGCACAAGTGGGCCAGCTGAGTAAAAGGATCACTGAAATCCCTCCTAGTACTCTCCCAAGCAATACAGAAGAGAATCCAAAAGGAGAGTGCAAGGCCATTGACATAAGCACCATGGCCGAACCTGTAAGGGAAGGAGAGGATGTGAATCCCAAGGAGGAAGACCTCCTGGGACGTCTAGTGATCAATAAGGAGCTTTCTTCTGAGGAACAAAAGGAATCTGAGACTCATCTAGAGACCATAGAGATTCCATTGAACCTCCTTATGCCATTCATGAGTTCTGATGAGTACTCCTCTTCTGAAGAGAATGAGGATGTTACTGAAGAGCAAGCTGCCAAGTTCCTTGGTGCAATCATGAAGCTGAATGCCAAATTATTTGGTATTGAGACTTGGGAAGATGAACCTCCCTTGTTCACCAATGAACTAAGTGATCTGGATCAACTGACATTGCCTCAGAAGAAACAGGATCCTGGAAAGTTCATACTACTTTGTACCATAGGCAACATGATCTTTGAAAAGGCTCTGTGTGACCTTGGTTCAAGGATAAACCTCATGCCCCTCTCTGTAATAGAGAAGCTGGGAATCTATGGGGTGCAAGCTGCTAAAATCTCATTAGAGATGGCAGACAACTCAAGAAAACAGGCTTATGGACAAGTAGAGGACGTGTTAGTAAAGGTTGAAGGCCTTTACATCCCTGCTGATTTCATAGTCCTTGATACTGGGAAGGATGAGGATGAATCCATTATCCTAGGAAGACCTTTCCTAGCCACAGCAAGAGCTGTGATTGATGTGGACAGAGGAGAATTGATCCTTCAAATAAATGAGGACAACCTTGTGTTTACAACTCAAGGATCTTTCTCTGCATCCATGGAGAGGAAGCATAAAAAGCTTCTCTCAAAGCAGAGTCAACCAAAGCCCCCACAGTCAAGCTCTAAGTTTGGTGTTGGGAGGCCACAACCAAACTCTAAGTTTGGTGTCAAACCCCCATATCCAAACTCTAAGTTTGGTGTTGGAAGGTCTCAACAAAGCTCTGCACATCTGTGAGGCTCCATGAGAGCCCACTGTCAAGCTATTGACATTAAAGAAGCGCTTGTTGGGAGGCAACCCAATGTTTAATTATCTAATTTTATTTTTGTTTTTCATGTTTTATTAGGTTCATGATCATGTGGAGTCACAAAATAAATATAAAATTGAAAATGGAATAAAAAAAACAGCAGAAGAAAAATCACACCCTGGAGGAAGACCTTACTGGCGTTTAAACGCCAGTAAGAAGCATGTTTTGGGCGTTCAACGCTAGAACAGAGCATGGTTCTGGCGCTGAACGCCAGAAATGTGCAGCATCTGGGCGTTTGAACGCCAGAAATGCACCCTGGAGGAGAGCTGGCGCTGAACGCCCAGAACAAGCATGGTTCTGGCGTTCAACGCCAGAAATAGACTACAAACCAGAACAATCACCAACCTGGCGCTGAACGCCCAAAGTTGTGTGCAAGGGCATTTTACATGCCTAATTTGGTGCAAGGTTGTAAATCCTTGAACACCTCAGGATCTGTGGACCCCACAGGATCTCCACCTACCTCCACTCACTTCTTCTCACCCCTCTTTCACACAATCCCATAAACACTCTTCCCCAAAACCCTTCACCAATCACCTCAATCTCTCTTCCCCATCACCTCTTCACCACTCACATCCATCCACTCTTCCCCATAAACCTACCTCATAAACTCCACCTACCTTCAAAATTCAAAATCAATTTCCCACCCAAACCCACCCTATATGGCCGAAACTTACTGGTGCACGAAAATTACTTCACAATGTAATTTCGCACAACTAACCAGCAAGTGCACTGGGTCGTCCAAGTAATACCTTACGTGAGTAATGGTCGATCCCACGGAGATTGTTGGCTTGAAGCAATCTATGGTTATCTTATACCTCTTAGTTAGGAAGACAATAAAATAATTCACTTATCAAATATGATTGCAAGGAGAAAAGAGGCAGAACACAAATTATACTTGTATGCAATAATGGAGAATATGTTAGAGTTTTGGAGATGCTTTGTCTTCTGAAATTCTGCTTTCCTCTGTTTTCTGATTCACGCAAACACGTCCTCCTATGGCAAGCTGTGTGTAGGTGGATCACCGTTGTCAATGGCTACCATCCATCCTTCCAGTGAAAAGGGTCCAAATGCGCTGTCACCGCACGACTAATCATCTGCAGGTTCTCAATCGTACCGGAATAGGAATTACTATCCTTTTGCGGCTGTCACTACGCCCAGTACTCATGAGTTTGAAGTTCGTCACAGCCATTCAATCCCAGGATCCTACTCGGAATACCACAGACAAGGTTTAGACTTTCCGGATTCTCATGAATGCTGCCATCAATCTAGCTTATACCACAGAGATTCTGATTAAGGAATCTAAGAGATATTCATTCAATCGGATGTAGAACAGAGGTGATTGTCAGACACACGTTCATGGAGTGAGGAAGGTGATGAGTGTCACTGATCATCACCTTCTCCATAGTTAGGCGCGAATGGATATCTTAGATAGGAACACGCATGTTTGAATGGAAAACAGAATTACTTGCATTAATTCATCAGGACACAGCAGAGCTCCTCACCCCCAACAATGGAGTTTAGAGACTCATGCCGTCAAAGAGTACAAAATTCAGATCTAAAATGTCATGAGATATAAAATAAATCTCTAAAAGTTGTTTAAATGCTAAACTGGTAACCTAGGTTTACAGAAAATGAGTAGACTATGACAGATAGTGCAGAAATCCACTTCTGGGGCCCACTTGGTGTGTGCTGGGGCTGAGACTAAAGCTTCTCACGTGCCTGGGCTATTTTGGGCGTTCAACGCCAGGTTGTAACCTGTTTCTGGCGTTGAACTCCACTTTGTAACTTGTTTCTGGCGCTGGACGCCAGACAGCAGCATGAAACTGGCGTTGAACGCCAGTTTACGTCGTCTATCCTTGAGCAAAGTATAGACTATTATATATTGCTGGAAAGACCTGGATGTCTACTTTCCAACGCAATTGGAAGCGCGCCATTTGGACTCCTGTAGCTCCAGAAATTTTATTTTGAGTGCAGAGAGGTCAGAATCCAACAGCATCAGCAGTCCTTTTTCAGCCTGAATCAGATTTTTGCTCAGCTCCCTCAATTTCAGCCAGAAAATACCTGAAATCACAGAAAAACACACAAACTCATAGTAAAGTCCAGAAATATGAATTTTGTCTAGAAAATAATGAGAATAAACTAAAAACTAACTAAAATATACTAAAATCTGTATGAAATTAACCCCAAAAAGCGTATAAAATATCCGCTCATCACAACACCAAACTTGGACCGTTGCTTGTCCTCAAGCAACTAGACAAATAAAATAGAAGACTAATAAGTCAAGAAGCAATAATATCTCAGAGTTTTTGAGTGAAGCTCAGATTCTAATTAGATGAGCGGGACTAGTAGCTTTTTGCTTCCGAACAGTTTTGGCATCTCACTTTATCCATTGAAGCTCAGAGTGATTGGCATCTATAGGAACTTAGAATTCAGATAGTGTTACTGATTCTCCTATTTCCGTATGATGATTCTTGAACACAGCTACTTTATGAGTCTTGGCCGTGGCCCTAAGCACTTTGTTTTCCAATATTACCACCGGATACATAAATGCCACAGACACATAATTGGGTGAACCCTTTTAGATTGTGACTCAGCTTTGCTAAAGTCCCCAATTAGAGGTGTCCAGGGTTCTTAAGCACACTCTTCTTTTTGCTTTGGACCTTGACTTTAACCGCTCAGTCTCAAGTTTTCACTTGACACCTTCATGCCACAAGCACATGGCTAGGGACAGCCTGGTTTAGCCGCTTAGGCCAGGATTTTATCCCTTAGGCCCTCCTATCCACTGATGCTCAAAGCCTTGGGATCCTTTTTATTTACCCTTGCCTTTTGGTTTTAAGAGCTTTTGGCTTTTTCTGCTTGCTTTTCTTTTTCTTTCTATTTTTTTCTGCAAGCTTTGTTCTTTTCTGCTTTTTCTTGCTTCAAGAATCATTTTTATGATTTTTCAGATTATCAATAACATGTCTCATGTTCATCATTCTTTCAAGAGCCAACATATTTAACAGTCTTAAACAACAAATTCAAAAGATATATGCATTGTTCAAGCATTCATTCAGAAGACAGAAAGCATTGCCACCACATGTTACTAATTAGAATTTTTCTTATTAAAACTCGAATTTTATTGCCTCTTATTCAAAAGATATGCTATTTTATTGTTTGTTGATGATGAGAAAAATAGACTATAACTTAATTGGAGATAAAATCAAAATAGACACTAATTACTACTATATGACTCCTAAGGTAAACTCCTATAACGACAACTATCACAGAGTTAAAGCAGAAATTGGAATTTAACAACCTTTGTTCTGGGAAGTGGATGTTCCTCGGATCTGTGGGGTGCTTGGTCCTTCAAGAGATAACTTCTGGCGCTTTAATTCCCTCAAGTCACGCCCTTGCTCTTCCTGTTCTTTAATCAAATAGCAAAGAATTTGACTTTGTTCCTTCTGTTCCTTTATTATTTGTTCTATAGCTTCTTGCATCTTGGTAACTGATGTTTCAAGATACTCCCAATATTCAGATTGAGGGATTTCTGGGAGAAATTCCTGTGTTTTCTTCCTGATGGGGTCATCATGTACTTGTTGTTTTTCCATTGATGCTTTGGTGATTGGTTTCTCAATTGAGATATACTCAGTTACTCCCATTCTTACTCCAGCGTCCTTGCAGAGCAGAGAAATCAAGCTTGGGTAAGCCAACCTGGCCTCTTTAGAATTTTTGTTAGCAATTTTGTAGAATTCAGTTGAAATCAGTTGATGAACTTCCACTTCTTTTCCCATCATGATGCAATGGATCATCACTGCTCTTTTAACAGTGACTTCAGAACGGTTGCTAGTGGGCAGTAGGGAATGCCCAATGAAGTCCAGCCAGCCTCTGACCACTGGTTTGAGATCTTCTCTTTTGAGTTGATTAGGAACACCCTTCGTGCTGGTGGTCCACCTGGCTCCAGGGATGCATATGTCTTCTAGAATCTTATCCAGGCTCTTGTTTGTTCTCATCATTCTCCTATTGAAGGAGTCTGGATCATCTTTCAGCTGAGGTAGCTTTAAGATCTCTCTGATCTTGTCAGGGTGGGTATGAATAATCTTTCCTCTGACCACGGTTCGATAGTTCTAGATATCAGATCCAGATAGTCTTTGCCTGTCTGTATGCCATATATTAGCATAGAACTCCTGGACCATATTCCTTCCCACTTTCGTTTCAGGATTGGCTAGGATCTCCCAGTTCCTGATTCAGATTTGCTCCTGGATCTCCGGATATTCGTCTTCTTTTAGATCGAATCTAACTTCCGGGATCACTGATCTTAGACCCATTATTTTATGATAATGGTCTGAATGTTCTTTAGATAAGAACTTCTCTTGATTCCAAAGTGGTTTTGGAACGCTCTCTTTCTTGCCTCTTGAAGTGGGTTGTTTTCCCTTAGGAGCCATGCTCTTAGTGATCACGGATAAACACACCAAACTTAGAGGTTTGCTTGTCCTCAAGCAAAAGAAAAGAAAGGAGAGGGATAGAAGGAGAGCTAGGTGCAATTGTTGATGGAGGAGGGTGGAGGCCGAACCCATATATAAAGGGAGGGGGTGGGTTTGAAAATTTTGAAAAGATATGATAAAAAGATTGATTTGGAAAAGATAAGATAGAAGATATGATGAGAAAGGATATAGTTTAAAATTGAAAAGATATGAAAAATTTTTGAAAAAGATAAATCTAGATTTTGAAAAAGATAATGTGGAGATTTGAAGAAGATATTAGTTGAAAAAAATAGATTTGTTTTGAAAATTTGAAAAAGAGTTGGATTGAATTTGAAAAAGAGGGTTTGTGCTTGTGGATTAAGATACATTTGATATTTTTAAGGTAGGGTTTTTAGAAATTAGGGATTTTAGAAATCAGGGTTCTTAACATGTTTATGCAAGAAATCATGAATTGAAACATGAAAATTAAGATTAAAATGAAAAATATGAAGAAAAAATGGATTTACCTCCTCCCCACCATCCTGGCGTTTGAACGCCCAAACGCTGCATGTTTTGGGCGTTCAACGCCCAAATGCTGCCTCTCCTAGGCGTTCAATGCCCAGCTGCTGCTTCTTTCTGGCGTTGAACGCCAGGAAGTCCTTTGTTACTGGGCGTTTTTCTGAACGCCCAGAATGCTGTAAATCTGGCATTAAACGCCCAGAAAGAGCTTCTTTCTGGCGTTTAACGCCCAGATGGCTATCCTTACTGGCGTTCAACGCCCAGTGGATGCTTCTGTTGGGTGTTGAACGCCCAAAACAGACTTTTACTGGCGTTTTCTTGCCAGTGAGCTCTTTTTCTCTGTTTTGTGTGCAGAATCCTTCTGTAACCCTGTGAACTTATACAATTGACTCTTTACCTTAGGATCAGTGAACTTTATATAAACAAATAAAAATACAAATAGGGCAAAATGCTTAGAGGATTGATGCCCCATGGCTGGGTTGCCTCCCAGCAAGCGCTTCTTTATTGTCTTTAGCTGGACCTTGCTGAGCTTTTAGTCTAGCTTCAGCCTTGAGCACTCCTGCTCAACATTGCCTTCAAGATAGTGCTTGATTCTCTGTCCATTGACAATGAACTTCTTATCAGAATCACTATCTTGAAGCTCCACATAACCATATGGTGATACACTTGTAATCACATATGGTCCCCTCCACCGGGACTTCAGTTTCCCGGGGAATAGCTTGAGCCTAGAGTTGAACAACAGAACCTTTTGTCCTGGTTCAAAGATTCTAGATGACAGCTTTCTGTCATGCCACTTTTTTTATTTTTCTTTATAAAGCTTGGCATTTTCGAAAGCATTGAATCTGAATTCCTCTAGCTCATTTAACTGGAGCAATCTTTTTTCTCCAGCTAATCTGGCATCAAAGTTCAGGAATCTGGTTGCCCAGTAGGCTTTATGTTCCAGTTCCACGGGCAGGTGACATGCCTTACCATAGACCAGTTGGTATGGAGAGGTCCCTATAGGAGTCTTGAATGCTGTTCTGTATGCCCACAGAGCATCATCCAAGCTTCTTGCCCAATCCTTTCTACGGGTATTTACAGCCCATTCTAGGATTCTTTTTAGCTCTCTGTTAGAGACTTCAGCTTGTCCATTAGTCTGTGGATGATATGGAGTCGCCACCTTATGGCGAATCCTATACCGGACCATGGCAGAATAAAGCTGTTTGTTGCAGAAGTGAGTGCCCCCATCACTGATTAGTACTCTAGGGACCCCAAACCTGCTGAAGATATATTTCTGGAGGAACTTCAGCACTGTTTTAGTATCATTGGTGGGTGTGGCAATGGCCTCAACCCATTTTGATACATAATCAACTGCCACCAGAATATAAGTGTTTGAGAATGATGGTGGGAAAGGTCCCATGAAGTCAATTCCCCATACGTCAAACAACTCAATCTCCAGGATTCCTTGTTGAGGCATGGCGTAACCATGAGGCAGGTTACCAGCTCTTTGGCAACTGTCACAGTTACGTACAAACTCTCGGGAATCTTTATAGAGTGTGGGCCAATAGAAGCCACATTGGAGGACCTTGGTGGCTGTTCGCTCTCCTCCGAAATGGCCTCCATATTGAGATCCATAGCAATGCCATAGGATCCTCTGTGCTTCTTCTCTAGGAACACACCTACGGATTATTCCGTCTGCACATCTCTTTAGGGTTCATCCCACAAGTAGTATTTTGCATCAGTGATTAATTTTTTCGTTTGTTGCCTGTTGTACTCTTTGGGTATGAACCTTGCAGCTTTATAGTTTGCAATATCGGCAAACCATGGTGTTTCCTGAATGGCAAATAAATGCTCATCCGGAAAAGTCTCAGAGATCTCAAGAAAGGGGAGGGACGTCCCTTCTACTGGCTCTATCCGGGACAGATGATCAGCCACTTGGTTCTCTGTCCCTTTTCTGTCTCTTATTTCTATATCAAACTCTTGCAGAAGCAACACCCATCTGATGAGCCTGGGTTTTGAATCCTGCTTTGTGAGTAGATATTTAAGAGCAGCATGGTCAGTATACACAATCACTTTTGATCCTACTAAGTATGATCTGAACTTGTCAATGGCATAAACCACTGCAAGTAATTCTTTTTCTGTGGTTGTGTAATTTTTCTGGGCATCATTTAAAACGCGACTAGCATAATAAATGACGTGCAGAAGCTTGTCATGCCTCTGTCCCAATACTGCACCAATGGCGTGATCACTGGCATCACACATTAGCTCAAATGGTAATGTCCAGTCTGGTGCAGAAATAACTGGTGCTGTGACCAGCTTAGCTTTCAGCGTTTCAAACGCCTGCAAACACTCTGTGTCAAACACAAATGGCGTGTCAGCAGCTAGCAGATTGCTTAGAGGTTTTGCGATTTTTGAAAAATCCTTTATAAACCTCCTATAGAATCCTGCATGCCCCAGAAAGCTTCTGATTGCCTTAACATTGGCAGGTGGTGGTAATTTTTCAATTACCTCTATTTTTGCTTGATCCACCTCTATCCCCTTGTTTGAGATTTTATGCCCAAGGACAATCCTTCAGTCACCATGAAGTGACATTTTTCCCAGTTTAAAACTAGGTTGGTCTCTTGGCATCTCTTCAGAACAAGTTTCAGGTGATCAAGACAGGAGCTGAATGAGTCTCCATATACTGAGAAGTCATCCATGAAGACTTCCAGAAATTTTTCCACTATATCAGAGAAAATAGAGAGCATGCATCTCTGGAAGGTTGCAGGCGCATTACACAGCCCAAATGGCATCCTTCTATAAGCAAACACTCCAGATGGACATGTGAATGCTGTTTTCTCTTGATCCTGGGGATCTACTGCAATCTGGTTATAGCCTGAGTAGCTGGTGCACGAAATTGTGATGTCCAGGCTCAAACAATCCCCGGCAACGTGAGCAACTTGGTGCTCTGATCTTAATTCATAGTTGTCACAACTTCGATACAACTAACCAGCAAGTGCACTGGGTCGTCCAAGTAATACCTTATGTGAGTAAGGGTCGAATCCCACGGAGATTGTTGGTATGAAGCAAGCTATGGTCACCTTGTAAATCTCAGTCAGGTAGATATAAATGGATAATGGTGTTTTCGAATAATAAATAATAAAATAGGGATAGAGATACTTATGTAAATCATTGGTAGGAATTTCAGATAAGCGAATGGAGATGCTTTTCGTTCCTCTGAACCTCTGCTTTCCTGCTATCTTCATCCAATCAGTCTTACTCCTTTCCATGGCTGGCTTTATGCAAGGGCATCACCGTTGTCAGTGGCTACATCCCCTCCTCTCAGTGAAAGATATGCTCACATGCTCTGTCACAGCACGGCCAATCATCTGTCGGTTCTCGATCATGCTGGAATAGGATTCACCCTCCTTTTGCGTCTGTCACTAACGCCCAGCACTCGCGAGTTTGAAGCTCGTCACAGTCATTCAGTCATTGAATCCTACTCGGAATACCACAGACAAGGTTTAGACTTTCCGGATTCTCTCGAATGCCGCCATCATTCTATCTTACGCCACGAAGATTCCGGTTAGGAGATCTAAGAGATATTCATTCTAGCTTATTTCATGTAGAACAGAAGTGTTTGTCAGGCACGCGTTCATAAGGGAGAAGGATGATGAGCGTCACACATAATCATCACCTTCATCATGTTCTTGGATGCGAATGGATATCTTAGAAGCGAAATAAGAAGAATTGAATAGAAAACAGTAGTACTTTGCATTAATCTTTAAGGAACAGCAGAGCTCCACACCTTAATCTATGGAGTGTAGAAACTCTACCGTTGAAAATACATAAGTGAAGGTCCAGGCATGGCCGAGATGGCCAGCCCCCTAAAACGTGATCAAAGGATCATAAGGTAATCCAAAGATGGTCAAAAAGACGTCTAATACAATAGTAAGAGGTCCTATTTATAATAAACTAGTCACTAGGGTTTACATGAGTGAGTAATTGATGCATAAATCCACTTCCTGGGCCCACTTGGTGTGTGTTTGGGCTGAGCTTAAGTGTAGCACGTGCAGAGGCCATTTGTGGAGTTGAACGCCACTTTCTGTGCCAGTTTGGGCGTTCAACTCTGGTTTTGGATCCTTTTCTGGCGCTGGACGCCAGATTTGGGCAGAAGGTTGGCGTTGAACGCCAGTTTACGTCGTCAATTCTTGGCCAAAGTATGAACTATTATATATTGCTGGAAAGCCCTGGATGTCTACTTTCCAACGCAATTGGAAGCGCGCCATTTCGAGTTCTGTAACTCCAGAAAATCCACTTTGAGTGCAGGGAGGTCAGAATCCAACAGCATCAGCAATCCTTCTTCAACCTCTGAATCTGATTTCTGCTCAAGTCCCTCAATTTCAGCCAGAAAATACCTGAAATCACAGAAAAACACACAAACTCATAGTAAAGTCCAAAAATGTGAATTTAACATAAAAACTAATGAAAACATCCCTAAAAGTAACTAGATCCTACTAAAAACATACTAAAAACAATGCCAAAAAGCGCATAAATTATCCGCTCATCAGTAGCCATCCAGAAAGCAGTAATAATCATAACCTGCCAGTATTAGGTTGATTCTTGCCCCAAGATCACACAAAGCTGTCTTGGTGCAATTACCTTCTAATATGCATGGTATCAGAAAACTCCCAGGGTCTTTAAGCTTTTTAGGAAAGCTTTTAGAATGACTGCACTGCATTCTTCAGTGAGGAGAACTCTTTCTGTTTCTCTCCAATCCTTTTTATGACTCAAGATCTCTTTCATGAACTTGGCATAAGAAGGTATTTGCTCAAGTGCCTTTGCAAATGGAATCTTTATTTCAATAGTCCTGAGATAATCTGTAAAGCGAGCAAATTGCTTATCCTGCTCCTCTTTCCGGAGTTTTTGAGGATAAGGTATCTTGGCTTTATATTCCTCAACCTTAGTTGCTGTAGGTTTGTTGCCTACAGAAGTGGTTGAAGAAGCCTTTTTAGAGGGATTGTCATCAGCACTTGTGTGTGTCTGATCCCTCACTGGCAATTGAGTGCCAGAGTTAGAAGCTGGAGTGACGCGAGACGCCAACTCCTTGTCTGTTCCTGGCGTCTGAACGCCAGAACTGTGCCCATTTTGGGCGTTCAGCGCCAGATCCTTGCTTGTTTCTGGCGTTGAACGCCAGTCCTTGCTTGTTATTGGCGTTGAACGCCAGTCTTGGGCATGGTCTGGGCGTTCAGCGCCAGCCTTCCACCAGATTGCTGGCGTTTTAATGCCAGAATTACTTTTCCCTGGGCTCTTACTGTCTTCAGGTGAATTTTGGGTGGTTTGCTCATTCCTTAGCTCTTTGCTGCCTTGAGGTGGGG
Source organism: Arachis hypogaea (assembly GCF_003086295.3). Classification (NCBI taxonomy): domain Eukaryota; kingdom Viridiplantae; phylum Streptophyta; class Magnoliopsida; order Fabales; family Fabaceae; genus Arachis; species Arachis hypogaea. Next base: position 112,565,746 of record NC_092053.1, read on the forward strand.
TATTTAATGTTTTTCCACTTCTTAATTGAACTGCTTGGCATTCTTCTGTTATTTGTCTTGACAGCTGCTGCTTTGTTTGCTTCAATTGTTCTTCCATATTTATATTAGCCATCCTTGTCTCTTGTAGTTTATCCTTGAATTCGGCTAACTGCTTTGTTAGAAAGTCCAATTGCTGATTGAATTCAGCAGCTTGTTTTACAGGACTGAGTTCAGCAGTTACTGTTTTAACCTCTTCTTTCATGGAAGGGTCACTGCTTAGGTACAGATGCTGATTCCTGACAACTGTATCAATGAGCTTTTGAGCCTCTTCAATTGTCTTTCTCATGTGGATAGATCCACCAGCTGAGTAATCTAGAGACATCTGAGCTCCTTCTGCAAGCCCATAATAGAAGATGTCTAACTGAACCCACTCTGAAAACATTTCAGAGGGGCATTTTCGTAGCATCTCTCTGTATCTCTCCTAGGCATCATAAAGAGATTCATTATCTCCTTGTTTAAAGCCTTGGATGTCCAGCCTTAGCTGTGTCATCCGTTTTGGGGGAAAGTATTGATTCAGGAATTTTTCTGTCAGCTGTTTCCATGTCCTTATGCTGGCCTTAGGTTGGTTATTTAACCACCTCTTAGCTTGATCTTTTACAGCAAATGGAAACAGTAATAGTCTGTAGACATCCTGATCTATTTCCTTATCATGTACTGTGTCAGCAATTTGTAAAAATTGTGCCAGAAACTCTGTAGGTTCTTCCTGTGGAAGACCGGAATACTGGCAATTTTGCTGCACCATGATAATGAGCTGAGGATTCAACTCGAAGCTACTGACTCTAATGGAGGGTATGCAGATGCTACTCCTATATGAAGCAGTAGAGGGGTTAGCATATGACCCCAGAGTCCTCCTGGACTGTTCATTTCCACTTAGATCCATGATGGAGAAAGGGAGATGATGTAAAATAAATAAAAATGGTTGAAAATTTTTGAAAAAATGAGGAGAGAGAAAGTGGTTAGGATGTTTTGAAAAGGATATGATGATTTTTGAAAAAGGTTTTAAATTTTGAAATAAAAATCTAAAATTTAAAGGCAAATTTCGAAAATTTGCTTTAAAATAGAGAGAAAAGATATTTTTGAATTTAAAGAGAGAGAGAAAAACAATAAGATAGCACAAGATTTAAAATTTTTAGATCTAATGCTCCTTGTTTTTGAAAATTTTGGAGGGAAAACACCAAGGAACACCAAACTTAAAAATTTTAAGATCAAGACACAAGAAAAACTCAAGAACACTTTGAAGACTCACAAGAACACAAGAACATGAAGAAAGAACACCAAACTTAAAATTTTTAGAAAACCAAACCAAAATTTTTGAAAACCAAAGGGAAATCAACAAGAAAACACCAAACTTAAAGTTTGGCACAAAATTTAATAGAGAAATTATTATTTATGAAAAAGAAGATTTTGAAAAGAATATAAAAGATTCTAACCCAATTACCAAGAACACAGACTAACGCTCTAGCCAAATGAGTTATGAATGTAACACTTGTTTTGAAGAAGTATTTTTTTAACCAAGAACAATAATAAGAGACTCTAAACCAAAAAGAAAAATTTTCCTAATCTAAGAAACAAAATAAACCGTCAGTTGTTCAAACATGAACAATCCCCGGCAACGGCACCAAAAACTTGGTGCACGAAAATTACTTCACAATGTAATTTCGCACAACTAACCAGCAAGTGCACTAGGTCGTCCAAGTAATGCCTTACGTGAGTAAGGGTCGATCCCACGGAGATTGTTGGCTTGAAGCAATCTATGGTTATCTTATACCTCTTAGTCAGAAAGACAATAAAATAATTCACTTATCAAATATGATTGCAAGGAGAAAAGAGGCAGAACACAAATTATACTTGTATGCAATAATGGAGAATATGTTGGAGTTTTGGAGATGCTTTGTCTTCTGAAATTCTGCTTTCCTCTGTTTTCTAATTCACGCACGCACGTCCTCCTATGGCAAGCTGTGTGTAGGTGGAACACCGTTGTCAATGGCTACCATCCATCCTTCCAGTGAAAAGGGTCCAAATGCGCTGTCACCGCACGGCTAATCATCTGCAGGTTCTCAATCGTACCGGAATAGGAATTACTATCCTTTTGCGGCTGTCACTACGCCCAGCACTCGTGAGTTTGAAATTCGTCACAGCCATTCAATCCCAGGATCCTACTCGAAATACCACAGACAAGGTTTAGACTTTTTGGATTCTCATGAATGCTGCCATCAATCTAGCTTATACCACGGAGATTCTGATTAAGGAATCTAAGAGATATTCATTCAATCGGATGTAGAACGGAGGTGATTGTCAGACACACGTTCATGGAGTGAGGAAGGTGATGAGTGTCACTGATCATCACCTTCTCCATAGTTAGGCGCGAATAGATATCTTAGATAGGAACACGCATGTTTGAATGGAAAACAGAATTACTTGCATTAATTCATCAGGACACAGCAGAGCTTCTCACCCCCAACAATGGAGTTTAGAGACTCATGCCGTCAAAGAGTACAAAATTCAGATCTAAAATGTCATGAGATACAAAATAAATCTCTAAAAGTTGTTTAAATACTAAACTGGTAACCTAGGTTTACAGAAAATGAGTAGACTATGACAGATAGTGCAGAAATCCACTTCTGGGGCCCACTTGGTATGTGCTGGGGCTGAGACTAAAGCTTCTCACGTGCCTGGGCTGTTTTGGGCGTTCAACGCCAGGTTGTAACCTGTTTCTGGCATTGAACTCCACTTTGTAACTTGTTTCTGGCTCTGGACGCCAGACAGCAGCATGGAACTGGCGTTGAACGCCAGTTTACGTCGTCTATCCTTGAGCAAAGTATGGACTATTATATATTGCTGGAAATTCCTGGATGTCTACTTTCCAACGCAATTAGAAGCGTGCCATTTGGACTCCTGTAGCTCCAAAAATTCCATTTTGAGTGCAGAGAGGTCAGAATCCAACAGCATCAGCAGTCCTTTTTCAGCCTGAATCAGATTTTTGCTCAGCTCCCTCAATTTTAGCCAGAAAATACCTGAAATCACATAAAAACACACAAACTCATAGTAAAGTCCAGAAATATGAATTTTGCCTAGAAACTAATGAGAATAAACTAAAAACTAACTAAAATATACTAAAATCTATATGAAATTAACCCCAAAAAGCGTATAAAATATCCGCTCATCACATACCCCCCCTCCCTTCCCTATATAAAGCCTTCCATTCTTCCTCATTTTCACACAAAACAACCCTCTCTTTCTCTTCTTGGCCGAAACACACCTCCCCCCCTCCTCTCCATATTTTCTTCTTCTTCTTCATCTATTCTTTCTTCTCTTGCTCGAGGGCGAGCAAAATTCTAAGTTTGGTGTGGTAAAAGCATAAGCTTTTGTTTTTCCATTACCATTGATGGCACCTAAGACCGGAGAATCCTCTAGAAAAGGGAAAGGAAAGACAAAAGCTTCCACCTCCGAGTCATGGGAGATGGAAAGGTTCATCTCCAAAGCCCATCAAGACCACTTCTATGATGTTGTGGCCAAGAAGAAGGTGATCCCCGAGGTCCCTTTCAAGCTCAAGAGAAATGAGTATCCGGAGATCCGACATGAAATCCAAAGAAGAGGTTGGGAAGTTCTAACAAACCCCATCCAACAAGTCGGTATCTTAATAGTTCAAGAGTTCTATGCTAATGCATGGATCACTAGGAACCATGATCAAAGTAAGAACCCGAACCCAAAGAATTATCTCACCATGGTTCGGGGGAAATACTTAGATTTTAGTCCGGAAAATGTGAGGTTGGCGTTCAACTTGCCAAACATGGAAGAGGACGCACGCCCCTACACAAGGAGACTCAACTTTGATCAAAGGTTGGACCAAGTCCTCATGGACATATGTGTAGAAGGAGCTCAATGGAAGATTGAATCAAAAGGCAAACCGGTTCAACTAAGAAGACTGGACCTTAAGCCTGTAGCTAGAGGATGGTTGGAGTTCATTCAATGCTCAATCGTTCCCACTAGCAACCGGTCTGAAGTTACAATAGACCGGGCCATCATGATCCATAGCATCATGATTGGAGAAGAGGTGGAAGTTCATGAAATTATACCTCAAGAACTCTACAAGGTGGCTGACAAGCCCTCCACTATGGCAAGGTTAGCCTTTCCCCACCTCATTTGCCACCTATGCAATTCGGCTGGGATTGACATAGAGGGAGATATCCTCATTGAAGAAGACAAGCCCATTACTAAGAAAAAGATGGAGCAATCAAGAGAGCATAGAGAAGCTCATCATCAAGAAATCCCTGAGATTCCTCAAGGGATGCACTTCCCTCCACAGAACTTTTGGGAGCAAATCAACACCTCCTTAGGAGAATTAAGCTCCAACATGGGACAACTAAGGGTGGAACATCAAGAGCACTCCATCATCCTTCATGAAATAAGAGAAGATCAAAAAGCAATGAGGGAGGAGCAACAAAGACAAGGAAGAGACATAGAAGAGCTCAAGGACATCATTGGTTCCTCAAGAAGGAAACGCCACCATCACTAAGGTGGACTCATTCCTTGTTCTTACATTCTCTGTTTTTCGTTTTCTATGTTAAGTGCCTATCTATGTTTGTGTCTTCATTACATGATCATTAGTAGTTAGTAACTTTGTCTTAAAGTTATGAATGTCCTATGAATCCATCACCTCTCTTAAATGAAAACTGTTTTAATTCAAAAGAACAAGAAGTACATGAGTTTTGAATTTATCCTTGAACTTAGTTTAATTATATTGATGTGGTGACAATGCTTCTTGTTTTCTGAATGAATGCTTGAACAGTGCATATGTCTTTTGAAGTTGTTGTTTAAGAATGTTAAATATGTTGGCTCTTGAAAGAATGATGACTAGGAAACATGTTATTTGATAATCTGAAAAATCATAAAAATGATTCTTGAAGCAAGAAAAAGCAGCAAAGAACAAAGCTTGCAGAAAAAAAAATAGGCGAAAAAAAATTAGAAAGAAAAAAAGAAAAAGCAAGCAGAAAAAGCCAAAAGCTCTTAAAACCAAGAGGCAAGAGCAAAAAGCCAATAACCCTTAAAACCAAAAGGCAAGGGCAAATAAAAAGGATCCCAAGGCTTTGAGCATCAATGGATAGGAGGGCCTAAAGGAATAAAATCCTGGTCTAAGCGGCTAAACCAAGCTGTCCCTAACCATGTGCTTGTGGCGTGTAGGTGTCAAGTGAAAACTTGAGACTGAGCGGTTAAAGTCAAGGTCCAAAGCAAAAAAGAGTGTGCTTAAGAACCCTGGACACCTCTAATTGGGGACTTTAGCAAAGCTGAGTCACAATCTGAAAAGGTTCACCCAATTATGTGTCTGTGGCATTTATGTATCCGGTGGTAATACTGGAAAACAAAGTGCTTAGGGCCACAACCAAGACTCATAAAGAAGCTGTGTTCAAGAATCATCATACTGAACTAGGAGAATCAATAACACTAACTGAACTCTGAGTTCCTATAGATGCCAATCATTCTGAACCTCAATGGATAAAGTGAGATGCCAAAACTATTCAAGAGGCAAAAAGCTATAAGTCCCGCTCATATGATTGAAGCTATGTTTCATTGATAGTTTGGAATTTATAGTATATTTTCTTCTTTTTATCCTATTTGATTTTCAGTTGCTTGGGGACAAGCAACAATTTAAGTTTGGTGTTGTGATGAGCGGATAATTTATACGCTTTTTGGCATTATTTTTAGTATGTTTTTAGTAGGATCTAGTTACTTTTAGGGATATTTTCACTAGTTTTTATGTTAAATTCACATTTCTGGACTTTACTATGAGTTTGTGTGTTTTTTTGTGATTTCAGGTATTTTCTGGCTGAAATTGAGGGACCTGAGCAAAAATCAGATTCAGAGGTTGAAGAAGGACTGCTGATGCTGTTGGATTCTGACCTCCCTGCACTCAAAGTGGATTTTTTGGAGCTACAAAACTCAAAATGGCACGCTTCTAATTGCGTTGGAAAGTAGACATCCAGGGCTTTCCAGCAATGTATAATAGTCCATACTTTGGCCGAGTTTAGACGACGTAAAAGGGCGTTGAACGCCACTTCTACGCTGTTGTCTGGAGTTAAACGCCAGAAACAAGTCACAAACCAGAGTTGAACGCCAGAAATACGTTACAACCTGGCGTTCAACTCCAGAAAGAGCCTCTGCACGTGTAACATTCAAGCTCAGCCCAAGCACACACCAAGTGGGCCCCGGAAGTGGATTTATGCATCAATTACTTACTTCTGTAAACCCTAGTAGCTAGTTTATTATAAATAGAACTTTTTACTATTGTATTAGACATCCTGGATTGTATTATTGATCATGTGATCACGTTTTGGGGGCTGGCCATTTGGTCATGCCTGGACCTTTCACTTATGTATTTTTAACGGTAGAGTTTCTACACTTCATAGATTAAGGTGTGGAGCTCTGCTGTTCCTCAAAGATTAATGCAAAGTACTACTGTTTTCTATTCAATTCATCTTATTTCGCTTCTAAGATATTCATTCGCACTTCAACCTGAATGTGATGAACGTGACAATCATCATCATTCCCTATGAACGCGTGCCTGACAACCACCTCCGTTCTACCTTAGATTGAATGAGTGTCTCTTAAATCTCTTAATCGGAATCTTCGTGGTGTAAGCTAGAATGATGGCGGCATTCAAGAGAATTCGGAAAGTCTAAACCTTGTCTGTGGTATTCCGAGTAGGATTCAATGATTGAATGACTGTGACGAGCTTCAAACTCGCGAGTGCTGGGCGTAGTGACAGACGCAAAAGGAGGGTGAATCCTATTCCAGCATGATCGGGAACCTCAGATGATTAGCCGTGCCGTGACAGGGCATCTTGGACCATTTTCACAAGAGGAGGGGATGTAGCCACTGACAACGGTGATGCCCTTGCATAAAGCCAGCCATAGAAAGGAGTAAGACTGATTGGATGAAGATAGCAGGAAAGCAGAGGTTCAGAGGAACGATTGCATCTCCACACGCTTATCTGAAATTCTCACCAATGATTTACATAAGTATTTCTATCCTTCTTTTATTACTAGATTTCGAAAACTACATAACTATTTTATATCCGCCTGACTGAGATTTACAAGGTGACCATAGCTTGCTTCATACCAACAATCTCCGTGGGATTCGACCCTTACTCACGTAAGGTATTACTTGGACGACCCAGTGCACTTGCTGGTTAGTTATGCGAAGTTGTGAAGATATGTTTAGACCATGGTTCTGTGCATTCGTTTTTGGTGCCATTGCCAGGGAATCAATTTCGAACAACAATTCACAACCTGAGTAACAATTTTGCATACCAAGTATGCACAAGAACTAATCAAAAAATTTGGCCTAGAAAGTTCCAAACCAATGGGAACACCAATGCATCCAAACACAAAACTTGAAAAGGATGATGATGGCAAAGATATGGATGAAACAAGGTATAGAGAAATGATAGGTTCACTGATGTACCTTACCTCCTCTAGACTGGATATAGTTCAAAGTGTGGGTGTATGCTCAAGGTTTCAATCTCACCCAAAAGAATCCCATCTTTCAGCCGTTAAGCGCATCATTAGATACATTAAGGGAACTAGTGATTATGGCTTGTGGTATTCAAAATCTGATGATTTTTGTGCAGTAGGGTTTTGTGATGCAGATTATGCGGGAGATAGGGTGGATAGAAGGAGCACCTCCGGCATGTGTTGCTTCCTTGGAAGCTCACTCAACATGTGGTCAAGCAAAAAATAAGCCACAGTGGCTCTATCCACAGCTGAAGCTGAATATATTTCTGCATCTGCATGTTGTTCTCAACTAATTTGGTTAAAAACGCAATTGGAAGATTACAAATTAAAGATCAATAGTATACCCTTATTTTGTGATAATATGAGTGCTATAAACATTTCAAAAATCCTGTTCTGCACTCAAGAACCAAGCACATTGAAATCAAATATCATTTTATTAGAGAACATGTGCAAAAGGGTACTATTGATATTCAATTTGTAAAATCTGAAGACCAACTTGCTGACATTTTTACAAAACCCCTCTGTGAAGACAGATTTGCACTTTGAGAAAAAGTTTGGGAATGATAGATTTAAGCTCTATTGATAACTTGTAAGATTTTTGATTCTGTTCAGTTTTGTCTCATAGGAAAGCACGAGATAAAAATCAGGATGTGTTGAAAGGGCTATGATCAAGGGGGAGACTGTGCATATTTTAATTTTTTTGGGCCCCACCAAATCTCTTTGACCCCACTCTAACCGTTTTATTAGATCCTCTTTGTGTAAATCACAATCTCTTTTGTTGTCTCATCAAATTTTGTTGAAAAAGGATATTGTCATATCAAATATTTTTCCTCCTCTAATCCCTTGATTCTAGGAAACCACTTTTTAGTTTTTTTTTTCAAATAAAAGGAAACTTCCTTGGTTAATAACCGCTCATTAATGGTCATTAAACTCCCTCCAATTCTCTCTCCACTCCATATTTAATGCGTCCCTAACCTCCTTCCTCACTCCACTCAATTTGGCTCTCTACAACTCTCCCTCTTCCACTTCTCCATTTTCTTTATCATGAAAAAGAAAACCGCCCCAAGAAAAAGTGAAAGAATCATTTTCTCTCAAAAACCTTCCACACCTAAAACTCACACCTACATACATATTCATTCTACCTCTTCATCTTCTCCCTCACCACCATCCAAACACACAGACACCATGAGGAGAAAAGTAATAGCAACGAAGACATCTTCAAGGAAAAAAAAGGAGAAGGTTCCCGTGGTTGAAGAAGAAGAATCACACACTTCACCTCTTCCATTACCGCCGCAATCACCACCAAAGAAGACCACACCCGGACGTAGTACCCAGAAGACAAAAGGATTCGTGTTGCATAACATCAGGGAGCCAGCAAACTTGGAGTCATTGGATTTCAAAAACAAGTTCAACAAATCACATTCTCATTTTGATCCGGCCAGGTTCAACTCTTGTGCCTCCTATGAGTTCCACAAGGAGGTATTGGAAAAACGCCACCTTTGTGCCACATATCTCATCAATCTCGACTCACTCACAAAAAAAAGGGATCAATGTTTCTCCTCTGTTTGAACTTCTACAATAGACACCACTGCTCCATATTCAAAAACCAGTCTACCCCGGATTGGTACGTGAGTTCTATGCAAACATGCAGCTGATCGATGGCACCATCCACTCCTATGTCAAGAGGGTTTACATGACTCTGAACTCTGAGACTATTGGGACTGCCCTAGGCTATACAGACGAGGGGCCAAGAGCGTATATGACTGAGAAGTGGGACTCCCAGGTTGGAGTCACATACAAGATTACTCTTCAACATATTTGCGAGAACCTATTTGGCTTGGATGGCACCATTCCGACTCACAAAGCACTTGGCTCTACAAACTCCCTGCTTCGCAGGATCATCACTCATATCCTTACCCCTCAAAGTGGTTCACATAACCGAGTAACTGTTTTTGACTCTCTCATACTTTTTGCTCTTGTTACTTCTACTCCCATTTCATTTGGTTACCTTATGATAAGACACATGTGGAAATCAGTTAAGAGTACCAAAAAGGTGAATCTGCCTTATGGCATATTTTTAACAAGTATCTTTGAATATTTTAAAATTGATCTCACAAATGAAGCTGTAGAAAGTAAGGTCTTAATGATTAAAGGAGGAGGAGCTATGAAGGGAAATAAGGGGAAGAAGTCGGCAGCCTCGAATAGTGAGTTTGAGAGTCGGCCTGAGTCCTCCAAGGCAACAGAATCAATCAAAGAAATCCTCACTGAATTCTCAAACATGTCAGAGCTAATGGTACAACCCTATAAGGCTGCCCGCAAGCAAGCCTATGAAAATGAGAGGGCTTAGATGAGGTGCAAAAATAGGGTGAGTCTGATGTTGCAGAGTTTTGAGGAGGAATTGGGTGCTACTAGTGAAGAAGAGGCAGATGAATCCGAGTTTCACTTATCTGATGATTAATCACTGTTCTTTCTTTTTGTTGATATTTGGCTTGTTCCGGCTCAATCTGACACTGTAGTAGTTTACTTTGATACTCTAGAACTACGATACTGTGATACACTCTTGATATTTTGGGTATATTTTGGATTTTTTGTTTCCCATTACATCTTTTGCAGGTGCCCCTTGATGCCAAAATGGGGAGAAATGGCTGAAAATTGAAATTGAAAACAGGGGATGAAATCCTTGTGGATTTATGATCACTCTTATTTTAATTATTATTTGCTGTTTTGTTGGTGTTGTGTGATATGATATATGCTTGTGATGCACTTGTTTTATAGATTTTTCTGTTGGATTTTGAATTAGAAGTATGTTACCTTGGTGAATATGTTTGTTGCTTTGAATTAGGAATATACATTTGATTTATCTTGGTGAATATGCTTGCTGAATACTTTATTTTTGACAGTTCCTTTAAGCTGTGATATGAAAATAATGGTTGATTGTTGCTATGGTTTGAGATCAAAAATATTTTCCTGGCCATGATTACTTTGCTTTGATTTGTTAATTGAAAAATATTTTCAAAATAGCTTGAACAAACAGCTTCTTGAAACATCAAATTTTTATGTACTCAATTAGTTGGTATGTTTGAGCAGAAAATCAATTTATAATAACAAATGAGTTTTGCTTATCAAACCAATTCTACTCATAAATCAAGCATTTAATATTTCAAAATTTAAAATGTTGAATAACATAGTTGCCTTAAGCTTGATTTCTAAAGTTACAGGTTTAATACTTTCCTTGGTGAAATAGCATATATTAAGGGGGAGCCTTATGACAATTGGAAAAGGAGAGAAATACTAATCTTCAAAGGGAGTACTCAACACTCAATACTCTAATTTCTTTCCATTTCAATTTTAATAATGTTTGTCATCAAGGGGGAGATTGATGAGTTTGGAAAACTCTAAATTTAATTTGATGATGAACAAACATTATTAATTTAATTAAATTACAAAATTGTCAATTTGATTTTGATTCACATGTATTGATTGATAATTTTGTTTGTGCATATTTTTATTGGACCGAAAAGAAAAGAAAAGATCATAAGCCCAATGAAATCAAATTTCAGCCTGGTGCAATATTGTCATATGAATGTTGGCTGAAGTGTTTTATTTGTTGGGCCAGTCTAAATTATTATTGCTGCAAGCCCAATATGCTTGTAAACATTCAGCTTTGTTCAAAATATGTTATATTAAGTGGGTGAAGTAATTTGTGGTTAATTGGGCCAGAATCATGTTGAACTAAGCCCAAAACTAAATTGCTTGCTAGAAGCAAGCTTGCATGGTCCGAAACCATTAAGAAAGTAAAGTTTCATTGCTTCCAACGGATCCTACTTTCATCATGTGATGGATTTTAAATTCATTTAACTTGAATTAAACTTACATTGGAAACATGAGAGAGAGTTAGCTATTGATTTGATGGACATCATCAATACTACACACTACCTAATGCAAGGGAAGTGGAAATTTAATTTACTTTATCAAAATCCATTAGTTAGTGTTCAAATTTCTTTCTCCTCTCTTTCTCATCTTGCTTCTTGTTTTCGGTCATTACACAACAGCTATGAAAGAAACTTTGAGCCACCGAAAAAAAGAAAGTGCAAGCAACAAGACCATCAAAATGATGGCAAGAAAAAAAAAGAAAACAAAAAGTATGTTGTGGCTGAGATTCTCATCACTTATGGTAAGATTTGGTGAAGAGATCTTGGCTTTTTCATACCCAAAAATGGAAGAGAAGATTTTGGTCAGAGAAGAAGATCCTTGGAGGGATGGCTTGACTCTGATTTTGCTCAACCACCACAGGAAGTAGCTACAGTGGCTACGTGAGGGAGGAGGTAGAAGTTGGAGCAGATGAAGCTGTCATCATCATGAAGCATCAAGGGCCAGGAGTCCATCTTGGAGAGCAAGGCAAAGATGGAGGGCTCGGATTGATGAAGATTGGTGACCAAGGAAGGGCTAGAGGTAATTGCATGTTGGGTTTTGCATTGGTTATCTCTTCTCTCTCTTTGGCTGAACGGTTTGAAGAAGAAGAAGATTAGCTTGGTTTGTTTGGTTTCAATCGTGGAGGCTTCTCCCTATAAGTAAGGGTGAACAGCCAGGGCTTGAAGTAAGGAGTGAGAGTGCAAGGCACAGTGTTCACATAGCTACCTAAGCTAACAGATTTTCTTCTCCTTCAATGTATTCTATTTTGTATTTTTCTATTTAATTTTGTCTGTCTTGAATCTCATGGAAAAAGGCAAATAGTGAGGTTTGTAAGAAAAAGCCATAGAGGGAAAAAAGGCAGAGAGTGCAAAATTAAAAGAAAAAGCCATAGATATCCTTAGAGGTCCTTTGTACATCTGTGTTGTATTTCATGATTCTGTGGAAATCCCCTTGCAAGTTGGCTAGTTGGGTTAGCACTTAGCAGTTGAAAGCTTGATAGTGACCAAGTCAAGTTCAGGATTGGGGTTTAGATTCTGGACTTGTCCCAGATAGGAAGGGTAGTTCCTAGGGAGAATTGGTGTATGTAATCAAGAATGATTATAGTGAAATTCCATCATTGTTGTGATGGAGACTGGATGTAGGCTGCATTGCACGTAGCAGCTAAACCAGGATATATCTTGGTGTAATTCTCCCTCTCTTCTACTCCATTTCTGTTTCTGCTGCTTAAAGAGATAAAACTGAAAAATATCTCGTGCTGATCGACGAGACAAAAAGAAAAGTCTCATGGTTGGGTACGAGACAAAAGAAAAAGTCTCGTGGCTGGTTACGAGACAAAAAGGCAAAAAGTCTCCAGAAGTTGTTTCAAAGACCAACAAGTGTTATTAAGTGAAAAAGGGGCTAAGATTCAACCCCCCTTCTCTTAGCCACTGAAAACCATCAAAATTTATTATAATTAATTTCACAACATTTATTACACGTTATTCATCTTATAAATTAATACAATCAATTTATTGATATCAATTATCGATAATTAAATATAATTGATATAACTCATTTCGCTATACTTTCTAAATAAATAATTAAAAATGCACGTCTCAATTTTTTGTTAAAGTAAAATAAAATAAAATATATAAATTGAGTAGATTTAAATCTGAAAATTATTAATTTTATTAACAACTCAAATAATTTAGTACCATAAAATTAAATTTAATGTCTATTTTAAAAATAATAATTACTGACCTTTTATTCTTTTAATTATTAATAATTTAAATAAAATAATATCCTATAACTTATTTTGTTATTTATTTTAAGTAATTACTAACATAGTTGTTAGTAATACACAAGTGTATATTATCAACATAATTTTATCATGAATATTTTAATCTTATCGTCATTGAAATTTTGTACCGTTTTACTTTTTTTATTGTTATTATTAGAATTATTAAATAATATTAAAAAAAAATTTTAAAAATAAAAATAGCGAAGGCACCTTGAATAATTAATTCAATAGAATTAAATTTAAACGAATAAGATGATTCAATCAATTATATAAATAATAGCATATTTATAAATATTAATATTGAAAATAGTCTCACTAATGTAAATGATCAATACAATAATTATATGAAAAGATAACTAATTACATAATTGCATAATTTTCAAGATCCTATATAGTTAAATCTAACGGACAAATAAAAAAATATTTATATGATAATGTCCTAATATTTTAGCATACTATATAAATCATATTATAAATTTATATATCATGTTATAGTTTTAAGTCAACTCCTTCAACATATTATAACATAAACCATCTAAAAAAGATACACCAAATTAACGAATATCACATGGGTCACAATATACGCTCTAAATTGTCACGATATTTCAAATAAAAAAAGCATCAATACAGAAAAATCAATGGATATATATAACTAAAATAAAGAGCAACAAAGAGACACACAAAAAAATAAAATAAAATAAAGAGAATCAATAAAAACATTAACATATAAATCACATACATGAACAATATATATATTAAACACACACACACACATGAATTGAAGTACACATGATAAAATAGAATATTACAAAATAAAATTATAGTAAGATTATTTAAAAATAACATAAAAATCACACATTTTTTTGTTAATCAGAAACTAAAATAAAAAAAGTGTGCGCCAAATAATAATCAATTAAAATAAATAAAAATTTTAAAAATATAAAAAAATGAAATGTATAAATAAAGATAAAAGAAACAAAAATTTAATAAATTACAATAATTGTATCTAAACACGAGAGAGGGGGAAGGAAGGAGGGAGAGAGAGAAAAAAGAAAGGAGGGAGAGAGAGAAAAAGGAAAGCGAATGAGTAAAAATTTTTGATCTTGTATAAATAGAGGATATTGAGAAAAATAAACTAATTAAATTAATTCATATATTTCGTTATCATATTTATTATTTATTAAATAATTCGATATTTACTCCAATTAAATCAAATAATTAATATAATTAACTAAATTAATTAATTGATATAATTAATTATAATAAATAGTAAAATTTGAATGTCTAATAAAATTAATTAATTAATATAATTAATTAATTATAATTAATTTGCTTTAATGAATTAAATGAAATAAATCAGGAAACACCTTAAGAGCATGTCACATCAGTTTTGTTATTAAGTGCAAAAATATGATTTTAATATAATAGAATAGATAGATAATAAAGATATTTTCTTAAATTAGTATAATTGTGTATTATTCATTAAATATTAATTGTAATATTGTAATATAATTATAATAAAAATATTTTTAAAAATAAATTTATTTAGAGAAATATAAATTGGTTATTAATAACCGGTGCCATTATTATATAATTATCATATTATTATTATTATTATTATTATTATTATTATTATTATTATTAATAAAATGATTAAAAATATTTTCGATTGATAATTGATAAGTAGTTTAATAATGCATTAAATATTGATTTTATATAACTATAATAAAGATATTTTTCTAAATTAGTATAATATGTACTATTACTTAAATGCTAATTATAGTATAATTATAATAAAGATATTTTTATAAAATAAACTTAGAAGCGAAAATAGTGCATTCATTTTGGTGAGAAAATAGATTCATGAAAAATCAACACCTCAATTTCACTAGGTAGGAGAAAATCCAATTTTAATATATTAAGTAGATTTAGAAATATAAATTCTATTATATCTTCCTAAACAAACCTAAACAACTCTACACTAATAGTCCGTGCCATGTCGTGTTTTTCAAGACTTATATTTAGGAACATATAGAATTTTAATAATAATACATGGGTAATTGAAATAGATTATATACGGATTTTTCAAGTTATTATTATTATTATTGGATAATGAATAAGAATTAGAATTATATCAATATTTTTAAAATTAATATAATTAAAATGACTAAAAATATTTAAAATCAATGTGCGTTATTAATATCATAAGATTTGATCATTTTATGATTAGAATCAAATATTCTTATCATAATTACTACGACCGGTGCCATTATCATATCATCATTGTTGTTGTTTTGTTGTTGTTGTTAAAAGTATTTTTAATTGACAATTGATAAGTAGTTTAATAATGCATTAAATATTGATTTGATATAATTATAATGAAAATATGTTCCTAAATTAGTATAATTATGTATTATTCATTAAATATTAATTATAATATAATTATAATAAAGATATTTTGTATAAAATAATTTAGAATAGAGAAAAATGTATTTATTTTGGAGGGAAAACGGAGTCACGAGGGATCGACACCTCACCTTCATTAGTTGGGAAAAAACCCAATTTTAATATATTAAGTAGATGATATGGATTTGACTTTTTTAAAATTATTTAGTCACTTTAAAAAAATAAATTAATTTATACTATTAATTACTTTTAGATTAAGATAATGAGACTCACAAATAATAAATGTTATAAATTTAAAAATAATTAAAATATCAGTTTCTTATTTTACTAATATTATTACTTTAGAGTATTTTTTTATAGAAAAAATAATTCTAATAGATCTTGCTATATATTCATACATTAACAAAATCTACGTCTAAAAAGATAAATCTAAGTTAATATTAATATATAAAAAGCCACACATTTAAGAAGTGCTATAGAAAATAAAAAAAATATATATATAAATTAAAAAATAAATCAATTTATTTATTCTAAATCACAAATAAAAAGATTTTAAGAGTTGAATTAATAATGTAATTATTATGGTGCTATTGAAGATCGGTCACTATAAAAAAATTTAATATAAAATTTCAATTTAAATGTTAAAAAAACAGTAAAAAAATTAATTTAATAAAAAAAGTAATCTATTAAAAAGTTAACAAATAAGATAAAAATAAAAAACAATAAATTTGAGAAAAATTTATAAGTAAAAAATTATATATTAAAAATTTAGTTAAGACAATTGAAATAATTATTAGTTAAGTATTTTTAGTTATTTAATAATATTTTTTATTCATGCAATTTTAAAGGTTAATAGGATTAATTTTTATTCTAATATTTTATCTTAAAGTCATCAGAGTATTTTTTTTTTTAAGATAAACATTTATATTAGACCCAACGCATCATATTAAATCCGGTCCACATATATATTATACAAATATGAAATTTGTATTGATTATATTAAACACTAAAACCAAACATTAATTAACCATTGGTATAGCACTATTCATATGGCTAACTTCTGCATCAACTGAACCACTGAAGTAAATGTCTCTCCAGAGTATTTTGTCTTTCCAGAGTATTTGTCTTTTGCAAAAACTTTAACCAAGGAAGTGACATCTGTCTTCTACACATGTGGAAGATCTTTTCTTTCTACACACTAGTAAGGCCCTTAAAATCATTGATACAAACTTGTGTGGAGATTTACAAAAATCAAGCCAAACAATAATAGGAATAATATTATACATTTAAATCTTTTTATTAACCAAATATAATTAAGTTAATTTAATATAATAAAAATTAATTATAACTAATATTATTTTAAATTTTATTATTTAATTTAATTAAATTTTATTTATAAAAAGATTTGAATGTGTAGTATTTTAATAACAAATATATAATTTGTATTTGTATAGACATACTTACATAGATTACATAGCAAATATAATGTTTGTATATACGTGTATTGTATCGATTACATAATAACTAAAGTAATCAACGTTGAAAGGCCAAATCCTTCTTATATATTCTCCCTAAGGCCTACGATAAATAACAATTTATACTCATAGATACTTGAATCTCTTCTAAGACGACTAAACGAAAACTCCAATAGCACATGTAGATCGAATCGACCTGTACACAAATCGATCACAGTTAGAAAACGAGTCCGGGACTCTTCACCGGTCGGACTCAATGCTTCAAGATGGCGAGCAATGACATCACAACCGAAGCCCCGACCACAGCCATCGAGCCGAAAACAGCCACCGCAGCTCCAGCCTTTGGCCCTGGTGTTGGCTCTGATGATGGCGCCGAGCCAATGTCCTGTCCGGTAGAGTAAGCAAAACAGAAGATTGCGATGAAGGCAAGGGACCTGAACATGGTGCTCATTTGAGAAACCATTGTAGAAGCTCTAAAGAGAAAAGAAATAGCTTGAAATGAAGTTGATCGTTGCTGATCACAGTGGTAACCGTTATTTATAGGAAGGGGAAGGCGCGTGGGGCCCGTCGGGAGTGTGGATGCGTGGAGTGGAGAGAGAGGAAGTAACAAGTGTTGGCGCGTGATTGGGTGGGGATAGTTAGATGGATGTCTCGTTTGTGTGCGCTCTGCGCCATGAGAACGGTTTTGTTAATCAACCGTCGCTGCCTCGCTGGTTGGCTTCTATGCTTAGCGTCGAAGGGAAAGAGCAACACCTGTAAGAAACTGTAATTATCAATTTAATTTTAATCTCGTCTTATGTCGTTTTTGCGGGGTGGTTGATTTTTTATTCAATCATGCTAACTAGACAGGATCATAGTATTATATGTTAATTTAAAACGAATTAATTGATGGTATTCTTAAATTTTATAATGAATAGACCACAGTATTTGCCCATAGTGTCCTGTGCCCCTCTTAATTGGTCTTTTCTTTTTATCTAGAAAAATGTTATCTAGTGTATATTTTTTTATATGTTTTATATTTTAATATTAAAAATATTTGATAAGAAGTGAATAAATCAATATAAAAAAAATGATAAAAATATAATTTTTTATTTAATGACGATTGTTATGGATCCGACCCACGGATCCTGCGCACGGAACGGTCCTCGTACCCGGTTACTCGGGAACAATCCGTTCCGACCTGAAGGCCCAGAACCGGCCCTTCAAAGCTCCTAACCAACTTTCAAATTCAAACACCTCTCTTATCTTAGTCTAACAAGATAAGATAAGATAACTATCATCGTCTATAAATAGAGGACCCAGGTCCCTCCAGGTATTCATTCATTCCTCACACCTTATACCTCTTAGATCCATTCTGACTTGAGCGTCGGAGTGTCTTTACAGGTACCTCCCCCCATTGCTCCAGTCAAGTGATCCGGCATCTGCCTCAACCCGCAAGTTCTCGATCCATCTCTCAACCTGTACCAGAGACATCTTGTACATTGTCGCCGTCTGTGGGGACTTGCGCCAGCTGGGCCGGATGGGGGACGTCCTGGAGGAAACCCCCTCAAGCCAAGATAACTCACGACCGCTTAACCCAACCCCAGAACCCCGGGAGGTCACAAACCAAGCAAGAATAGCAAGCACTGTTCACCACACGAACGACCACGTCGTCACGAACCAACAACATCCCGAGAAAGCTAGGGACAAAGCAGCACAGATCATCCAGGATCTCTGCCTCCGGGTCCAGGAACTCGAAGGCAAATTGGCCAGTAGAGAAAAACACGACAACGAACGCGGAAGCCACGCAACTTCCATATCCAAGTCTCACCGCGGCAGGTCGCCAACCCGACGACAAGACAGTAGAAACGGTCGCAGTACCTCACGCGACCACAGACACGAGAAATCGCTAGAACGGCGATACAACAAGAAACATGACCGCAGCGCTTCCCGAGATCCGAGTCACCAACACTACTCAGACGAAGATCGGAGGTACCGAAACACCAAGCGCACGAGAAACGACCATATAATAATGGGAGCTACACCCTTCACAGAAAGAATCTTAAGAGCAAAACTCTCCAAAGGTTTCGACAAACCTACCGACATGAAATATGATGGAACCAAAGATCCCCAGGAACATCTAACGGCCTTTGAGGCCAGAATGAACCTGGAAAGAGCGGCCGATGCGGTCCGATGCAGAGCCTTCCCGGTAACCCTGGCAGGACCGGTGATCAAATGGTTCAACGCCCTCCCAAACGGATCCATAGCCAGTTTTCACGATGTAACACGAAAATTCATGGCCCAATTCACAACCAGAATCACTAAAGCCAAACACCCCATCAGCTTACTGGGGATCACGCAAAAACAAGACGAATCCACAAGGAAATACCTCGACCGCTTCAACAACGAATGCCTGACGGTCGACGGACTCACGGACTCCGTCGCAAGCCTTTGCCTAAACAACGGACTCATGAACGAAGATTTTCGCAAACACCTCACCACTAAACCAGTATGGACCATGCACGAGATCCAAAACGTCGCCAGAGATTACATCAATGACGAAGAAGTCAGCCAGGTCGTCGCCGCCAACAAACGGTAACACGGCAACACCCAACACGGCAACTCGGCTTCTCGCCAAAACCCACCACCCAGAGAGAACCAAAGAGACCACCCCAGACCGACAAATACCAGCCGACCACCAAGAATCGGCAAATTCTCTAACTACACGCCTCTGACGGCACCAATTACCGAGATATACCACCAAATAGCAGATCGAGGCATCATTCCAAAAGCCCGACAACTCAAAGAAAGAACGGGAGGCAACAAAACCCTCTAATGCGACTACCACCGGGGTTACAGTCACAAAACACAAGATTATTTTTACCTTAAAGACACCCTCGAACAAGCCATACGAGACGGGAAACTCCCAGAATTTGCCAAAATCATCAGAGAACCAAGACGCGCGGAAAGAGAAAGGTCGCCGGAAAGAGAAGGGCGTAACCCAAGAACCCAAAAGCAACCCCCCAGGGAAAGCACGGAGGAAGATCCGACCATCATAGTAAACGTCATCACAGGCAAGGACGTATCAAGCAAGTCAAAACTAACGATGAAAAAAGATCTCAAAGTAATGGCTGTCAGAAACCAAACCCCATCCGCTGCGGCCGACAACATGATAACCTTCTTACCAGAGGATTGCCAGCACGGCACCTCGGCCGAGGATGCCCCCTTCGTCATCTCGGCAAGAATCGGAACAGGACTAGTGCGAAGGATACTAGTAGACACCGGGGCAGACTCGAACATTCTTTTCCGAGGAGCCTTCGATAAACTTGGGCTCCACAACGACAACCTCTAAACACACCGCAACGGCGTCACGGGACTCGGAGACAACTTTCTCAAATCAGATGGCTCAATCACACTTCCCATCACCATAGGAACGAGCAGCCAGAAGAAAACAATCCTATCTGAATTCGTAGTCCTAAAAGACTCCACAGCCTATAACGTGATCCTCGGAAGGAAAACAATCAATGACTTCTCCGCAGTCATCTTTACCAAATACCTCCTTATGAAGTTCAGAACCGACGACGACTCCGTCGGTACCATCCACGGGGACCGAGAAGTCGCAGCCGAATGCGACAACACCAGCCTAGCCCTAAGGAAGAAGTCCCGAGATGCGGCCGGGGTATTCCTAGCCGATCTGGACGCCCGACAAGACGGCCAACCCAGGCCAGAACCAGAAGGAGATATGGAAAAACTACAAATAGGGCCAACCAAAGATGAATACACCTTCATTAATAGGAACCTCCCATATGACCTCAAAGAGGAACTTTCTCAACTCCTGAAACAAAATAGAGACTTGTTTGCATTCACACCAGCCGACATGCCGGGAATAAGCCCCAACCTAATGTCCCACCGACTCGCCGTAGATCCCAAAGCCAAACCCGTGGCACAAAGGAGACGAAAAATGTCACCTGACCGGGCCACCGAGGTCAAAAAGCAAGTTAAAGCCCTACTCGAAGCCAACTTCATCAGGGAACTCCCCTACACGACCTGGTTAGCAAACGTCGTGCTAGTAAAGAAATCTAACGGAAAATGGCGAATGTGCGTCGACTACACGGACCTCAACAAGGCCTGCCCAAAAGATGCCTTTCCCCTACCAAACATCGACGGACTAGTAGACGCCGCATCCGGCCACCGATACCTCAGCTTCATGGACGTATATTCCGGCTACAACCAGATCCCGATGCACCGACCAGACGAAGAGAAGATAGCGTTCATCACCCCAGACGGGACATACTGCTACACAGTGATGCCCTTCGGCCTAAAAAATGCCGGAGCCACCTATCAAAGACTGGTCAACAAAATATTTTCCTGCTTGTCCGGAAGCAAATTAGAAGTCTATATAGACGACATGCTCGCCAAAGCTGAATCCGGCGAACAACTCACTAACGACCTCAAAGTCATCATGAACACCATACGAAAGCACCAAATGCGGCTCAACCCAACAAAATGTGCCTTCGGAATGGAGGCAGGAAAATTTCTCGGCTTCATGATCACACAACGCGGAGTTGAAGCAAACCCAGAAAAATGCCGTGCCATCCTCGAAATGACAAGCCCAAAAAACCTCAAAGAGATCCAAAAACTCACCGGCCGATTGACGGCGTTATCACGTTTCCTCGGGGCATCGGCTCAAAAGGCAATCCCCTTCTTCAAACTAATGAAAAAAGGAACACCTTTCAAATGGGAGACGGAATGTGAAGAAGCTTTCCAACATTTTAAGAAAGTCCTAACGGAACCACCAATCCTCGCCAAACCCCAGACAGGGGAAACACTCTACCTGTACCTCTCCATAACGGAAGAGGCGCTCGCAGCAGCGCTTATCCGTGAAGACGAGAAAAAAGAGCAAAAACCCGTATACTTCATAAGCAAGGTCTTACAGAATGCGGAGAGCCGCTACTCACGCTTAGAAAAGCTAGCTTTCGCACTCCTTACGGCCTCCCGGCACCTGCGACAATACTTCCAGGCCCATTTCGTGACGGTCCGGATTGACCAAGCGTTTAAGCAGGTATTACAGAAACCCGACCTAGCAGGCAGAATGCTAGCATGGTCCATCGAACTATCCCAGTTCGATATCAAGTTCGAACCCCGATACGCGATCAAAGCACAAGCCATGGCCGACCCCGAGTCATGGAAGCTACACGTTGACGGCTCCTCGAACATCACTTCCGGAGGCGCCGGAGTCATACTCGAAAGCCATAACGGAGTCATAATCGAACAGTCAGTACGGTACGAATTCCCGATCTCAAACAACCAGGCAGAATACGAAGCCCTCTTGGCAGGCCTAGCCCTAGCCCGGGAGGTCGGAGCGAAAATCATAGAGGTAAATACCGATTCCCAAGTAATCAGCTCCCAAATTAACGGAGACTACCAGACACGAGATCCCCTACTCCAACAATACCTCGCCAAGGTAAACAAACTAAAAGAAGGATTCGAGCACGTTACCATACAGCACGTTCCTAGAGAACGAAACGCCAGGGCAGACCTACTTTCCAAACTAGCCAGTACTAAACCTGGACACGGTAACAAGTCGCTAATCCAGGAAGTCGTCAAATCACCCTCCGTGTCAACAACCACCAACGCTCATCTGACATTCTCAAACCAGGGATCTTGGACCTACCCTATCCTACAGTACCTCATCGATGGAACACTACCGCCAGACCCCAAAGAGGGAAAGCGAATAACAAGGGAAGCCGCCAACTATACTATTGTCGCAGGACAACTCTACAAACGCGGATTCTCGCAACTCCTGCTCAAATGTGTTGAACCCGGGGACACGGAATACATACTCCGCGAAATCCACGAAGGCTGCTGCGGCCACCACGTCGGAGGCAAAACGTTGGCCCAAAAGGTCATCAGGGCAGGCTACTTCTGGCCCACAATCATCCGAGACTCCATACAAATAGTTAAAAACTGCGACAAATGCCAAAGGCACGCCAATATCCACCAAGCTGCCCCTCACCAGCTCAGCCCCATATCGGCAGAACGGCCGTTCGGCACCTGGGGTATCGACCTCGTCGAGCCCTTCCCTACGGCACCCGGCCAACTCAGATACCTCATCGTTGCCATAGACTACTACACTAAATGGATCGAAGCCGAACCCCTGTCCTCCATAACAGCAACCCAATGCCGAAAATTCCTCTGGCGACAGATCATCACCCGATTCGGGATCCCCGAGATCGTTATCTTGGACAACGGAACCCAATTTGCCGACAAAAAGTTCAGAGAATTTCTAGAAGGGCTACGTGTATCTCACCGCTTCAGCTCGGTAGAACACCCTCAGACAAACGGACAGGTGGAATCCGCGAACAAAATAATCGTCAAAGGACTCAAAAAGCGGCTCGACGAAGCCAAAGGACTATGGACCGACGAACTCGGATCGGTCCTATGGTCATACCGAACCACACCTCAGACGACCACGGGAGAAACACCTTTCCAATTAACATACGGTGTGGAGGCGGTCATCCCGGTGGAGATCGGAGACCCAAGCCCCAGAAAAACGGTCGGAGGTAATGACGAAGAAGCAGAACGAGACCTCATTGAGGAAACAAGAAGCATAGCCCATCTAAGAGAGCTAGCCCTAAAACAGAGAATCAGCCTAAGATACAACCACGGAGTCATCCGGCGAGAATTCACAACTGACGACCTCGTCTTACGACGAAACGACATCGGTCCCCCGACCCCAGGAGAAGGGAAACTCACTCCCAACTGGGAAGGACCATACAGGATCAAAGCGGTAATCGGAAAGGGAGCATATAAACTCGAACGGCTTAACGGCGTCGAAGTCCCGAGGACCTGGAACGCCGCCAATTTACGGCGATACTACACCTAGGCCAACCCAACTAAATCACCCCCCCTTTTCCCTCACCTCTACTTATTTATGTATCTTCCCATTTTTTGACTCTTGAACTTTTACTTTCGCTTAAGTATCAAACTCGGGTACTCTTTCCCCCACCAGTGGAGGGTTTTAACGAGGACCAAACTTTAAATATTTCATCAAAAGGCTATTTCCACCCTTTTTTTTAACGTTTCAAATACGAAACAAAAAGCGGCCACGATTGAGGGACTGATCACCCCCCAGGCCCAACACACGGATATCCACAAAAACCCGACCAAACGACGGCCCGAGGAAACCAATAAAACGGAATAGCTTTAAACGGAATATATAAAAAGGCCCGAACGGCCGAAATAGTCATTAAATGAAAAACGAAATTATGAAGTCACGGTTACACGGCCCACGGCCAAACCAAAATATCCGAAAAACAAACCAAGTCTAAACAAAAAATACAAAATTACAAAGATAAGAAAGCTACTCAAGGTCGACAATCTGGCCGTCACGAACAGTCTTGAAGGCTCCCATCACGGACACATCCACTCCCGGAGCCAGCACTAAAGCCTGAGCCCTCATTGTCTCCTCGGTAGCCGCAATCGCATCCTTCGCATCACCCAATAGCTCCGTCTTCTCCCGCTTCAAGGCAGCAATTTCGGCCTTCAGAGTCTCCGACTCAGCGAGAAGCACGGCAGCTTGAGAACCCGCATCTGAAGCCCGCTGCCGCTCCTCTGCCAATTGAGAAAGAAGCGAAGCCTCAACCTCGGCAAGCCGGAGAATCTCTGCCCCGGCTTCCTCAGAAGACTTCACTGCCCTCTCCTTCGCAGCCTCGGCAGCCTCAAGCTCCTCCTTCAACTTAGCCACCTCAGCCTGGGAGTGACGAAGCTTCTTATCCAACAAACCAACCTGAGCCATCAAAGGCTCAGCCTTCCGAACAACAACGGCAGACCGAAGGAGGGCATGATACACTGACTTGGCCTGAAACGAAACATCGCAGCAATAAAAAAACGGCTCCGTACCAGGCATCAAGTGTTGATCAATGAACCCTGGGGCATCAAAGCGTCGGTCCATCACGCTAAGCACAAGACCCTCTTCCTCAAAGGTCTCGCTGCTCGGCTCCTCATGCCTTTTTCTCTTCCGAGAAGCCTCAGCGGCCGTCACCACGACAACCTCAGGCGAGTTCGCAGGGCCAGGAGAAACCTGGGCATCGGCCCGCACAGCCGAGGAAACCACCTCTTGAGAAACGGCCCGCGACCCCACGACGGGGTTAGAAACAGGAGTAGCCGGGGACGACGACCCCTCCTCCTGGGCCATCGCCGCCTTCAAACGTGCCAAGGATGTCAAGCCACCAGCCATCTCAACTGCAAGAAAACAAAAATCCCAAGTTACGAAAACGGGAAACAAAACATAAAAACCAAAGAAAGAACAGACACACACCAACATACGACCGGCAAGCAACCGGATCACCCATCACGTCCCGAGGATTAAGAGGACGCTCTCCAAATAACTGCCACAGAACAAGAGCGATATCCCGCTCCTCCGGGGACAGGAACTCCTTCGAAACCCGAGTAAACACGGACGGACCCGCCTTAAAGTTCCAATAAGTGGGGAACCGACGTTCACCCTCCAACGTCAACCAAAAAGGATGATGCCCCCTCGCGGGACGAACCTTAAAATAACCACTCTTAAAACCATGAAAGGAATCTTCATACAAACCGAAAACCCGACGATGAGGCTGAGCTCTGAAAGACACATACCCTTTCTTGTGCTTTCCCTCCTTGGTCGGAAGGGTACACAAGAAAAGAAAAAGGAAAACGTTTACGGAAGCAGGGAGCTCCAAAAAATCACAGACAAGCTCAAAAGACCGTATCGCCGCCTAGCTATTCGGATGTAGCTGGGACGGCGCCACGGAGCACCGGCTCAATAACTGCTGAACAAAAGGGGAGAAGGGAAGCCGAACACCAAGCCGGGTAAACATCGCCTCATACACCCACATCCAATCCGGCACAGTCGGGGAGTCGAGATTGGTATAACAAACCCTCTCGTCAACCCCAGGAAGAGAAAGTTCATAGTGGCGTTCAGCATCGCCACCCCCACAGACAGCCCCTTCATCACGAAGCCTTTGGAGATCAGCCTTCGTCACCCGCGACGGCGTCCCCCAGACATCACTAGTGACCCAAGAGAAAAGACCGGGGACACCCCCCGCCGGGGCCACCGGAGCCCTCACACCCTCCATCCTTCGACAAGCCATACCTAAAATAGCGACGAGCACCACCGTCAGCCAAAACCCACGGCAGAAAACGGCAGATGAAACCAAAACAAACACCACCATACACCACCAATTATACAGTGGCACTCGCCCCCCTTACGGAACCCACTACCCCAACAAAGCTATCTTACACCATAAAACTACTCCCAATCCACACTCAGCAGAAATGAAACAAATGCAGAAGAAGATAAGGCAGAAGAAACAAAAAGAAACAGAGAAATACCAACCTGATAAATCAAAGGAAGTGAACCCGAAGGGAAAATGCCACAGAAGAATACCAGTCGAAACCACAGAATGCGAAATGGAGAATGAAAAATGCTCTGATTGGAAAAAGAAGCAATAGAGAAATAAAGCAAAACGAGGGAACTGAATAAGGAAAACCAAAACGGTTTTTGAAAAAAGTAAAACGACGAAAATACCCCCAGAAAGCAAAGCAAATGCAAGGGCAAAAAAGAAAAAACGCGGCTCGCAATAAATACCCCCATCGAAAAAAGTGACGCCTCGAAGAACGTAACAGGCGCGACTGATACGGAAGAGTCACGTCAGACCTAAACGGTCAGACGAATCTTCCACGATACGAAACCAAGACGCCGACCTCATCTCGAAGGAACCAGACGGGCACCCGAAAAAAAATTGAGCCCACAACGAAAACAAACGTCTCCCAGCGACAGACCGATCTCGCTCGCTCTCCCGCTGCGGGGGCAACTGTTACGGATCCGACCCACGGATCCTGCGCACGGAACGGTCCTCGTACCCGGTTACTCGGGAACAACCCGTTCCGACCTGAAGGCCTAGAACCGGCCCTTCAAAGCTCCTAACCAACTTTCGAATTCAAACACCTCTCTTATCTTAGCCTAACAAGATAAGATAAGATAACTATCATCGTCTATAAATAGAGGACCCAGGTCCCTCCAGGTATTCATTCATTCCTCACACCTTATACCTCTTAGATCCATTCTGACTTGAGCGTCGGAGTGTCTTTGCAGGTACCTCCCCCCATTGCTCCAGTCAAGTGATCCGGCATCTGCCTCAACCCACAAGTTCTCAATCCATCTCTCAACCCGTACCAGAGACATCTTGTACAACGATATTTTGCAATAGAATAATAATATTTTGATTCTTACGAATTTTGTCTAAACTCTAAAGTCAAAATTATTTTAAACATTTTTTTTTAAATCGTATTGAATGTTATAATTATAATGTTTAAACAAATTTATTCTAACAAAGAAATAATTACAACTCTTTTAAAAAAAAGTTCACCCTAGTATGTATTTAACACACCTAAAGTCCTTCCACTGCACCAGCCATCTCCAAACCTCAGCTGTCCATCACATTCACCACCGTTACTTCTCTCTATTAAGGCGGTATATAGTTTGGTTAATTGAAAAATTAAATCTATTTTTAAATTAGTTAAAAATATAATTTAATTAATTAATTAAATTGATTTAATTTTATATGATAATATTAATTATTAATCGATTAAAAAAAATCTAAAAATTAATTTCTAATAAATTATAAAAATAAAAACTAACTTTAAAAAATAAACGATTTTTTTAAAAAAACTTATTTTTATATAGAAAAATTAAATTTTTTTAACAAAAATTAAAAATTAATTTTTAACTGATTAAAAATTGATTTTAACTGATTAAAAACCGACTTTTATAAAAAAATGGTTAACCAATTTAAACACAAGAATTACATAAAATTTGATTTTGATTTTGGTTAATCGATTAAAAATTAATTTTTAAAATTTGGTTTTGATTAATCACTTTTTAATAATATGAATATAATTTTTTAAATTATTTTATTAAATTGGTTAACCAAAATGTTGTTATAATTTTTTAATCGATTAACCACCATTTGATTATTTTATGTACATCTCTACCCTCTACTACTTCGGTTTGCACAATAAGCCAATCCAAGCTACAAAACTTTGAGAAGTTAAGAGTTACAAAGGTGTTCGAAAATTTTTTGAAGGAATTGAATTCAATTTTATTATTTAAAACAAAAATAATTAAATTAGTTTAGATAGAATTTAATTTAATTTTATTATTTTTTTAAAATTAATTTCAATCCAAATAGATTTGATTTGAAATTTTATTACATTAAGATTTTACTTAAAATTTAAAATGTTTAAAATGTCCTTATAATTTAATTACTTTTTGTTAATTTTTTTATTTTTCTTTCTCTTTCAATGCCTCCCATCTTTCAACATACACTCTCTCTTGTCTCTTCTCTTATCATCTTCATTTTCTTCTCTTCTCTTTTCTTTAAGTCACTCAATATAATATATATATCTTTTTTTGAAAGGTCTACTATGTAGATCTAAAAAAATATCCACATGTATAAAATTGATGTGTTTAACTTAGATTAAACAAACCAAGCATTTGTCAATACGTTTGAACATTTCAAGTGAAGTTGTATCAATCATGACACTAACAAAAAATGGCATAATTTTGTTCCATTTTAATAACATGAATTAGTTGTTGTTCATACCCTGACCCAAAATATAAGCCAGGTCCAATACGGTTAAAAGGTCCAATCCAGTAGGACGGCCTCGTCTACGTATCCGACCTCTTCTAAGAGGTCAGAACATATTGAAATAGGCAACTCACACTTAACTAAGTGAGTAACTGCCTCCCTGAATCTCTCACCTACTTCTAGAAGGGAGATCTCAACAACCCTAAGATAAAGGGACGGTTATCTACCATCAGAAGTGGAACTACTTCAATGGTGGTTATTGGCTCATCCCCTATAAATATCCTGACACACTCAGGTACATCTAAGTCCCAATATATTAAACCTGCTTAGCCCCTTGCTAACTTAGGTATCAGAGTGTCTTGCAGGTACCACCCCCATCTCTTCAAACACATGACTCGGACGGCGGCTCCTTGACGCAGATCAAGTCGGAGACCACCCCACTGAGCGCTTGGCCTTACGTTCCAAGCCCAAATACCATCTGGTTTCAGGTAACCCTCGGAACATTGATGCCGTTGTTGGGGACCTAGAGATCGATGCATAATGGCGGATGACCAGTACGATGATGGACGCACAGTGTCGGAGTCAGATCAAGAATACCAAGACATGGTCAACAACGACTAAGCCTTAGTAATTCCCTAGCTAAGAATGGAGGAGCCGCATGGGGAGGGCCCTCCGACAACCAAAGGATAATCCCATCCGAAGTTTGCCTCCCCGAAGAGGAAAGACAGTCTCGTGACGCCGACCTCATGGGATGGCTACAAGGACATCAGGGCCGACTTAAGCAGTTGGAACAGGAGTTAGAGCGACAGAGCGAAGTAGAGGGAGGCTTGAAGAGAGAGATCAAAAGGCGAAGAGAGTTGGAGGACAAGCTCTCAAAGTTAGAATCCAACCTTCGCAAAAAGGATTCTCGTACTGCTCAGGGAAGATAGTCCCCTGGGGGGGAGAGAAGATCCGTTTACTGAGGATATCATGAGGGCTAGAGTTCTCAGAAACTTCAAAAGTCGGATGTACCTAGAAGACGCCACAAATGCTATCCGCTGCAAGGCCTTTCCGACAATATTGGCTACAACAGCTATGAAGTGGTTTGATAGCCTGTCCCCAAGGTCGATATCTAGTTTCGATGATCTCTCGCGCAAATTTGTTACCCAATTTTCGATACAAAATGATAAGGTCAAGCATGCTCCCAGCTTACTCAGAGTAAAACAAGAGGTCGGAGAACCCCTGAGAGGCTATATGGAGAGATTCAATAAAGTATGCTTGGAAATTCAAGACCTGCTTACTGAGGCGGTAATAATGGGACTTGTCAATGGCCTCCGAGAAGGACCCTTTTCCCAATCCATATCAAAGAGGCATCCGACTTCTTTGAACGATGAACAAAAGTGAGCTGAAAAGTACATAAATACGGAAGAAAATGCCAGGTTACGAGAGCCAAGCTGGCAATCGGGACACCCTCAACAGCCAAAGGAGAAAGGGGGGGGAGCCCAAGACAAAAGAAAAAGTCGGATCCGAGAAGCCCAGAAGATACCACACTTATACTCCTCTACAAGTTTCATTAGTGGATGTCTACAGGAAAATCTGTCACACCGAAAAGCTTCCTCCCCTGTGTCCCATTAAGAACAAGAAAGGGGGAAGTCATAACGAATATTATGAATCCCACAAGTTGTACAGACATTCCACAAATGATTACTACGACCTAAAAAATGAGATAGAAAAGCTGGTCAGAGAAGGTCGGTTGGATAGATATCTCATGGAAAGGTCAGACAATCATGGAAAAAAGAAAAGAGATGATGAACCTGAAATCATGGAAACTTCTCCAAATGCTCATTTCTTCATGAATTCTCCATTTTGCATGCTTCTCTCTTCACTTCTTCCATCCAATACTTGCCTTATGAACCTGAAATCACTCAACAAACATGTCAAGGCATCGAATGGAATTAAAGTGAATTAAAATCACAAATTTAAGTGCCTAAAAAGCTTGTTTTTACACTTAAGCATAATTTAAGGGAGAATTACAAAACCATACTATTTCATTGAATAAATGTGAAAAAAGGTGATAAAATTATTAAGCACAAGATAAACCACGAAATTGGAGTTTATCAAACCTCCCCACACTTAAACTAAGCATGTCCTCATGCTAAACTCAAGAAAGAAACAAAGGGTATCAACATTTATTCAATGCAACATATCTAAATGCAACTTATCTAAATGCAATCTATCTAATTGAATGCAATTACTTGGTCAAAATAAATCAATTCCCAAGAATATATATACAAGTACAAGGGCTAAAGCAATAGCAATCGAAGCAAACCCACAATTGAATTGAGTCATTAAAATGATTTTACAAACTCGCAAGAAAAGTTTATCATATGTGAAAACATGTAATTGAACGATCGAACCCTCACCGGATGTGTATCCGCTCTAGTCACTCAAGTGTATGGGGTTGATTCACTCAATTCTTCCCTAATCATGCTTTCTAAGATTTATTTTTTATCTAACAATCAATAATTATTTCATGCATGCATCCAAATATTATGAGGACTTTTCCATAGGTTGTAATGGGGCTAGGGTCAAGGTAGGATGCATATGGTTAAGTGAGCTTGAAATTTGAATCTTTGATAAGCTTAAACTCCCCACCTAACCTATGACAACCTATACAATTTCAAAGCTAACATAACTACCATTCTTCACTTTTTCACACACTCATGCATTCTCTTTTTGATCACTACACATATGCATTGACTATTATTGAACTTCATTTTTAGGGCATTTTGTCCCCTTTTTATTGCTTTTTCTTTTTCTTTCTTTTTTTATTTTTTATTTTTTTTTTACATATATATTTTTTTCTTTTTATTTTTTTTTTCAAACTAAAATATATACAAGAGCATCAATGCATATGGTTTAACATTTAATTAACACATGAGTATGTACCCAATTCATAAAATTTTTAATAAAAATACAAAACACACTTTTATCTCTAACCAATGTTCCCAACTCTCCTAGAATCAAATGATAAACGCTCTCATTAGCCCAAGATAATCAAAGATCCAAATAAGGGACATTATTATTTTTCACTTAGGGCTTGTAATGTGCTAAAATTAAGAACAAATGGGTTTAGCATAGGCTCAAAGTTGGTTAACAATGGAAGATAAAAGGTAGGCTATTTGGGTAAGTGAGCTAATCAAAACGATGGCCTCAATCATATAAGTGCATGTATACACAAAATAATGGATATAAAGAATCAAACAAATCAAATATTACAATCATAGAAAGAGAATAATACACACAAGAATGAAAATAAGTGGTCATGTGATGTAACCACACAATTAAGGTCAAAACTCACATGCTTGTGTTCTTAGCTCAAAAACATGATCCACAATGTGTGTAATTCAAGCAAGTTCCAAAATTTTTTTTCGATCAATTGGGGTGCCCTATAGATAAAATCCTTGAAATTTTTCTTTATTTTGACTAAGTTTATTATATATAGATGCAAAACAAGAAAATGCAACTAAAAGTCCTAAAAAGACCTAAAAATGAGATGCAAAAGTGTTGAGATTAGAGACTTGTCACCCAAAAACACCGATTGGTCGGACGACCTCCCCACACTTAAAAGTTTGCACCATCCTCAGCGCACTCAAAGATGAGCAAGGGGGTACGGCGACTTTCCGGATTGCCACCTTCAGCTAGCGGATCAACCGGTGCTGCGTGTTCTTTCTTCCACTTCCATTTTTGCTTATGGTGCATCAGTCATGAAAAATAGAAAATAACACCATAAGATGAGAAAATACAAAAGCAAGGAAGCGTAAATTGTTGGAATGAGGTAAGTTAAGATACAAACGAGTAGTGAAGAAGCATAAAAGCATTCAAGCAACAATCAAGTAATTGTGAGATTGGACAATGAATGGACATTGATTGATGTGTAAGTGAACTTGGTGAACAAAACGGTGTATGAAGCTTACACAACAATCAATGACACATATTGAAGTTTGTTGCAACACCTAAGTGACATAGAAGTAGAACATATGGATGCTATGGAACTTAGGAAAAGAACATAGAAGTGAAAATCAATCACATAGCAAGCATGGTCCACAAAGCTTAGAAAGCTCAAAAATATGTCACTAGGTACGCTTTTGATCCAATTTCACAATTCTTAAATCTCAATGCATGGAATAGGTGATGTGAATAAGGGTCAATCATAAACAAGCATCTCCTAAAAAAAATGCATTGATAATGTACAATTGCCTAATCATGGATGATGAATGCATGGTGGCCAAAACAGGTAATTCAAAAGATTTGTGAAGCTTGGAGGCAATGTAACATGTACTTGGTATTCGCAAAATTAAGCATGAAAAGTTCAAAAGTAAGCAACAAGGTATATCCTTAATAAAGAATCCGACAATGAGTATAAACAAAAATGATATTAAGATAACATCCTATCAGTAATCAGCAGCAATCAACAGTAAACAAGATTAATAATCCAACACTTATAATGAAAAACAGAAAATAAACAAAAATCAAACTAACTAATTAACAAACTAACTAAACTAACTAATGGTAGATGGTGTATGGTAGTGTTGGATGATTATTGAAGAGTGGAAAGAAAAGAAGAAAAGAGGGAAGAAGGAAAGAAATGGAAAGAAGAGAAGAAAAGAAGATGGATGATACAGGGCAACCCATGCGTACGCGTGGTGTGACGCATGTGCGTGGTTTGGTGAAAGGTGATCGACACGTACGCGTGGGTCACGCATACGCGTGGGTCACGCATACGCGTGGGTCACGCATACGCGTGATGGGTTATTCAAAGAGTTGACGCATACGCATGAGTGGAGGCACAAATCTGGCACACTTCATGCACAACTCTCGGGTTTTTGGCTGGGAAGTGAAAATTTGGGATCCACGCGTACGCGTGGGTGAGGTGTACGCGTGGATGGTTGAAAAACTTAGTGTCATGTGTACGCATGGATGGTACTCTATTTTTCAAAATTTTTCCATGTTTTTGCACCAAACCAAGCATTCTAAGCTTCCAAACAACTACCAAAACACCATAAAACCTTATTTAACATACCAAACTACCAAATAAACTCAACAAACTAAACAAAACATGAAATTAAACCTATTTTACCAATATTTGCAAAAGAGAAAAGGGAAAGATGTTACCATGGTGGGGTGTCTCCCACCTAGAACTTTTGTTTATTGTCCTTAAGTTGGACTTATGGGGAGCTCTCATCAAGGTGGCTTGTGCTTGAAGTTATCCTTTCGTACAAAAGTTTGGTTGTCACAAGTAACAAAACCCAATAAAATTTATAACCGAAGTATTTAAACCTCGGGTCGTCTTCTCAAGGAATTGCAGGGAGGTATGATTTATTATTGGTTATGGAAAAAGATATATTTTTGGGTTTTTGAAATAGAGAACAAGTAATTTAAATGGCAGAAAAAATAAATTAATAATTAGAAAATCTCTTGGCAAGGTATGAGAACTGGAAGTCCTATCCTAGTTATCCTTATCAGGTGTGATGAGAATTGAGTTTTAATCCCACTTAGTTAACCCTTACTAAACAAAGGAAAGTCAAGTGGACTAATTAATTTGATCCTCAAGTCCTAGTCAACTCCTATGGAAAGACTAGCTTTAGAGCGATTCGAATCAATTAGCAACTCCAATTTTAATCAACAGCTGAGTTTGATAACTCAAGTGTTACCAATTAATCAACCAAAGCCAAAAGAAAAGAAAATCTACTCGAATGAAAATAATTTGGATAAATCAAAAATATTAATAACATAAATAGAATAAAATGATCTTATATCTGAAATAGCTCAATTTATATTAATTAAGAAAATCCTAACATGAATGATTCATAAGCCAAATTGAAAAGATAAATAACAATTAAAGTAATAGAATAAATAAAAATAGAAAATAAATTAAAGAAACATCGAACCTGGGATGAAGAGAAGTAGCATAATCATAATAGAAATCCTAATCCTAAATCCTAAGAGAGAGGAGAGAGCCTCTCTCTCTCTCTAAAACTACATCTAAAACCTAAAATTATTAATTATGAATGTTGTTGTTAAATGAATGGATTGATTTCTCCACTTTATAGCCTCTAATCTGTGTTTTCTGGGCCAAAAACTGGGTCAAAAACAGCCCAGAAATCGCCCCCAGCGATTTCTGATACGTACAGGTCGCTGCAAAGTCACGCGGAAGCGTCGTCTACGCGTTAGTGTGGATTGGGTTTTTTCCAGGTCACGCGTCTGCATGATCCACGCGTTCGCGTTGCCTGGATTTGGGTAAGCTATGGTAAATTACATATCTTTACGAAGCCCCGGATGTTAGCTTTCCAACGCAACTGGAACCGCGTCATTTGGACCTCTGTAGCTCAAGTTATGGTTGATTTAGTACCAGGAGGTCAGGCTGGACAGCTTAGCAATTTCTTGAACTTCTTGTATTCCTTCCACTTTTGCATGCTTCCTTTCCATCCTCTAAGCCATTCCTACCCTGTAATCCCTGAAATTACTTAACACACATATCACGGCATCGAATGGTAATAAGAGAGGATTAATATTAGCAAATATAAGACCAAAGAAGCATGGTTTCAATCATAGCATAAAATTAGGAAGGAAAAATGTACAACATGCGAATTCTATGAATAAGTGTGAGTTTAGTGGATAAAATCCACTCAATTAAGTACAAGATGTACCACGAAATAGTGGTGCATCACTTCCTCAAGTTCAAGCTCTTCTTCACCAATGTCCTCTAGCTCTTTCCCACCACTCAAGTCATAAATAGGAGGTTTAATGAAGTCTACCTCATCATCAATTCCAAGCATAGTGGGGAAGGATTCATCAAGCTCAAAAGGATCATATGTTGATGCGAAATCATCATAGATAGGGGAACTTGTTGCTTGCTCAACTTCTTCCAAACCTTTTTCTTGGTAGCTTTCTTCCAATTTCATCTCTTCTTCATTGCTTACCAAGGGCATGGGAGGTTGTGCATCTTCTTCTTTAATCTTAATTTCAAGCCTACTGGAAGAGAATTCAATTGTAGATAAGAAATTTGCAATGTTTGAATCCATCTCCTGATCAACCTCTTCCAAGTCTTCAACCATGATATGCTTTGGAGGTTGTACTCCCTCCTCAATATCAATATCAATCTTCTTGGAAGAGGGCTCTTCAACTTGAGATTCCTCCTTGCACTCAACATCTTCTAAATCTTCAACCATTGCTTCCTCTTGTTCAATAATCTCTAGCTCCTCCTCTTGTTGCACTTCTTGCTTCAACTCCTCTTTTCCACCTTGAAGTTTCAAATTTACTCCCTCACTAAACTCTTTGGTTTCTTCTCCACATTCAACAATGGGAGCGCCTTGATCGTGTAGGCTTAGGCGGGATGAGACCATGTTGCTAACGGCTTCCATTACAATAGCAATCTTGGCTTCTATCTCCTTGAATTCTTATTCATGCGTCATACACCTAGCTAGAAGTTCTTGTTGCTCTCGCATTAGGTGTTGGGGTGATTGGTCCAGTGAAGGTAGTGGTGGAAGAGAGGATTCATTATTTGAGGAAAAGGCATTGTAGTTGGAAGGTGGTTCATATTGGTGAAAGTTTTGAGGTGGTATGTATGGAATATGTGGTTCATGGGAGTATTGGTATTGGAATGGTGGTGGCTCTAGGTATGGTTCATATGGTGGTTGGTATGGTGGATATGGGTTAGGATCATATGGAGGTGAATGGTGATATGAAGTTTGTGAGTAAGATTGTTGGGGACTATGTTGAGGGAAAGGGTCATATGTATGTGGTGATTGTGATTGACAATCACAATGAGGGTCATTACATATATTAGATTGGTATGCATCTTGGGGTGGCTCTTGCTCATAATACATTGGTGGGGGTTGTTGCCATGAAGGTTGATCAAATGCTTGAGGCTACTCCCACATTTGATTGTCCCATCCTTGATGCGTGTTGTCATTATAATTTCCATCTCCTACAACATAGTTGTAACCACACTCATAGGCAAAGTGATGAGAATTCATAGTGACAAGAGAAAACAAAACAAAAACTAACAAGAAACAAAGAAATCAAAGTCCTACAACTAGCATAGATTAACAAAGAAGCAAAAGGCAAAAATATTCACATATATACAATAGCCAATAACATAGCACCATTGCAATTCCCCGACAACAGCGCCATTTTGATAATGAGGCTTTGTTGTGTCGGTCTAGAATTTCTCTTATAGAAATAAGAACTTCATTGTAAGCATAGCTCCAAACCAATAAACAATTCTCACATAAAAAATTTGTTTGTCACAAGTACAAACCCCAATGAAAATTAACCAAAGCATTTAAACCTCATGTCGTCTCACAAGGAATTGCAATGAAGTTGTCAATTATTGGCTATGAAGATGCAAGGGGGTTTGATTCGATAAAAAGGGGGTAAGAAAATAAATGACAAGAAAGTGAAGTAAACAATTAAAGAAAGCAAGTAATAAAGAGAGACATTCATCGCAAAGATTGAGATCATAGGCTTTCTATCCTAGTCACTAATAACAATAATTGACAAAAATTTATCTTATTTCGTCATCTCTAACAATGGAAGAAGGTATAATATTATCTTCACAAGTGAGAAAGTCAAACAAGACTAGCAAATCTCAATCCAAAAGTCCTAATCAACTTACTAATTGAATTAGCAAGAGATTAAAGTCAATGGAAACAATATTAGCTAACAACTCTAGATCATCAACATAGGTTGGGTCTTAATGACTCAAGGTTGCCTAATTCCTCTTTCTAAGCCAAGAATGCTCAAAAAGCTACTCTAACATCCAACCAACCATTTTATCAAATACTTGGAAGGCATAAAGGGAAAGCATAATAAATTGTAAGGAAGAATAAAATCTACCAACTACCAATTGCAAGGAATGAATAATAACAACTCAATTCAACAATAAAAGAGCATCAAACATTAAATTGCATTAAAAGAGATCCAAATCCAACATGAGTTCATTAACATGAAAGAGGCATAAAAGG
The DNA here is from genome assembly GCF_003086295.3 of Arachis hypogaea. Classification (NCBI taxonomy): domain Eukaryota; kingdom Viridiplantae; phylum Streptophyta; class Magnoliopsida; order Fabales; family Fabaceae; genus Arachis; species Arachis hypogaea. Next base: position 112,603,489 of record NC_092053.1, read on the forward strand.
GAAATTGACATGAAAACTAAGAGGATCAAACTACTAGAGCATGAAAATGTAAAGAAAACAATATGAGAACAATAAATTGAACCTAGATCTAAGATGGAAATAAGCCTAAGAACCCTAATTCTAGAGAGAAGAGGGAGCTTCTCTCTCTAGAAACTAAACTACATGATGCCAAGCTACAACTAATTGCTCCCTCCTTTGCTCAAGCTTAAATTCTACATGAAATACTCTCATAAACAAGTTGGATTTGGGCCTGGACAGCTCAAAAATCGCCCCAGCGATTTCACTTTAAGTGAGTCACGTGCCGAGCGTCATGCGTGCGTGTGGACGACACGTGCGCATCGCTGGCCAAAACCTCTACTCACGCGTACGCGTGGGTGACAGGTGCGCGTGGCTTGCGAATCTTCAATGCACGCATGCACGTGAGTGACGCGTGCGCGTGGCCCTCAATTCTCCAAATGCGCATTTCTTCATGAATTCTCCATTTTGCATAAATTTCTCTTCACTTCTTCCATCCAATACTTGCCTTATGAACCTGAAATCACTCAATAAACACGTCAAGGCATCGAATGGAATTAAAATCGCCAATTTAAGTGCCTAAAAAAGTATGTTTTTACACTTAGGCACAATTTAAGGGAGAATTACAAAACCATGCTATTTCATTGAATAGATGTGAAAAAAGGTGATAAAATCCCCTAAATTAAGCACAAGATAAACCACGAAATTGGGGTTTATCGGTCAGCCCCTGCAGACTCCAGAACGACACATTCATATAATATCAGGAGGATTTGATGGAGGGGGTGCTGACCAAGTCATCTCAGAAGAGGCATTTAAAAGAAGTTTACCAGGTCAGGGATAATGGACCCGACCTCCCCACAATTTCCTTCACCAGAGAAGATGGATAGGGAATCATACCCGGGCATGACGACCCGGTGATAATTACAATGATCCTCGCTAATGCTCATCCGCATAGAACTCTGGTGGATCAAGGGAGCTCAGCCGACATATTGTTCAAGCCGACATTTGATAAGCTGGGACTAGACAAGAAGGAGCTAAAAGCCTACCCAGATACACTCTTTGGGTTGGGAGATTCTCCTATCATGCCACTAGGCTTCATCTCCCTACACACAACTTTTGGAAGGGGGCTGAAGTCTAAGACTCTAAGCATCGACTTCATTGTCATCGATGTGGCCTCCACTTATAATGCTCTGATAAGCCGGACGACATTAAATTGGTTGGGAGCGGTTGTTTCTACTCCTCACCTCTGCATGAAGTTTCGAACACAAAAAGGGATTACTCCCATCAGGGGAGACCAGAAGCTGGCAAGGAAGTGTTATAATGAAAGCCTAAACCTAAGGGGTAAAGGCAAGGAAGTCAATACAATTGAACTCAGAGGAGTTAGAGTAAGAGAAGAATTACGACCACAGCCCAGAGGAAAAATGGAAGAAGTCCAGATTGGGTAAGAAGCCGGGAAAAATACCATCATAGGAGCTAGTTTAGCAGAAGATCTGAAGCAAAAACTTGTAAAGCTCCTACAAGGAAACTCCCTTCACACACTCTTCTCCTCCTCCATTTTCTTTCTTACTTTGTAAATATTTTAGTTATGAGCCACTAACTCTTTCCATTGGGAAAGAGAGCTCTATTGCAATTTAATGAGTTGATTTATTTTCATTCTTCATCTTCAATTCTTCTTTTATTGTTTCTTAAGAAAGAATCTTCGTTCTTCATCACAAGGGTTCAATTATCTTGAGAAAGAAATTGAATCTAACTTGGATTCTATAGGAGCCTAGAGATAGGGAAAATATAATTGTTCTTGAAGTTCTTTCTCACAATGGTTATGAAATTGGGTTTGGAATTGGTACGTGACATATAACCTTCCCAATACTTGATTCATGAAATTGTTTGGCTCTAAATCAGAGACCATTCTTCATTTTTTCTCATGACCAATTAGATCAAGAGATTGACAATTGATCAAGTTAAGAGAAATAAAATCACCAAGAGATTGGGGTTTGATAACTTATGATTTGCCAAGATATCAATTATTGCATGATTAAAGAGGAGATGGGAATTGTTGATCCTGAGAGTGCAATATCTCTTGATCCCAATGCTTTGCTTTATTTTTACTTCTAATTGTTTACTTTCTTATACTTTTATTTCTTGCACTTTACTTTCCCGTACTTTACTTTTCTTGCTCTTTAATTTTCCAACACTTTATATTTTTGCCATTTACTTTCCTTGCACTTTATTACTTTCTTTTAATTTCTAGTCATTTACATTTTCTTATTTGCTCATCACTCCAAATTGAACCGTCTAACTAGAATAATCAACTAATTATTTATTGCTTAATCCTTTAATCCTCGTGGGATCGACCTCACTCTAAGTAAGTTTTATTACTTGATACGACCTGGCATACTTGTCGGTAGTTATGCAGAATTAAATTTTTCCATATCAAGTGTTTGACCCCTCCCCGAAAATTGCTTTCTAATTCTATGAAACTAAATCATATATATAGGCTCTCCTAAATTACAAACTCAAATAAAATTGAAAACAAATTACAATGAACTGAAAATTAACTATTCTAGATGCTTATTGCGGCCTTGATTGAGTAATATTAGTGGGCTTTGCTTGCTTGAAATTTGAGTGCACTTGCAGTAAGTTTAATTGAACTAGAATGATGCTCCAGGGGTCCTTTGGCGTTATTGGCACCAACTTTAGCGTTGCCAACGCTCAAACTGGCGTTGGTGACATAGCGTTAGCATGGTTAACGCTTTCACTCTCACGCGTATGCGTTGCCCACGCGTGGGCGTTGCCACTGCTTCTGGCGCTTGTCACGCGTACACTTCGCCTAAGTGTGTGTGCTATCACTGTTTTTGGCACTTATCACGCATACGCTTCGCCCATGCGTGCGCGTCATCACTATTTTTGGCACTTGTAACGCGTATGCGTCGACCAGGCGTATGCGTGTCCTTCATCGCTAGCATTGTTAAGGTGACGCTAGCGTTAACAATGCCCAAACTGGCGTTAGTGACATAGCGTTAGCGTGGTTAACGCTTTCACCCTCACGCGTACGCGTCACCTTGCAAAAGTATCACTCTCACCCATACGCGTCGCCCATGCGTACGCGTGGCCTTCATAAATTGTAGCTTCAAGAGGCCATTGCGAGCGTCATTTGAGGCAGCGCTAGTTACTTTGGGCGTTGCCAACGCCCATAAAAATTGCCTCCAGGGGTGCTTTGCATGCTTTTTATCATGCTTGTTTTGTGTTTTCTTTTGCTTCTTTTTCTACCATTTTCTACAACATAAATTAAATTAAAGAGGTGAAAGCAATATACAACTAAAACACAAAAACACTCAATATTAAGCTTGGTTAATTAAATTTTGATATGAAAAAGCATAGAAAAATACAAGTTGATGCGTATGCATCAGCCTCTTGGTCGACCTTTCACAAGTCTTTGATACTATAAGGAAGCAAGGTATGAGGCTAAATCCTACCAAATGTACCTTTGCAGTGGAAGTTGAAAAATTTCTAAGATTCATGATGGCACAAAAGGGAATTGAGGCTAACCTGGATAAGTGTAGAGCAATCCTAGAAATGAAGAGTCTGACCTGTTTAAAGGAAGTCCAACAGCTGAATAGTCGCCTTGCAGCTCTATCTAGATTTTTGGCAGGATCAGCATTGAGATCTCTACCACTTTTTTCACTACATTGAAAAGGATGCCAGTTCGAGTGGACCCCTGAATGTGAAGAGACCTTTCAAGAGTTCAAAAAGTTTTTGAGCCGGCCTCCTATCCTTACTCGGCCGAAAACAGGGGGAGAACTCGTATTATACTTAGCTATCGCTGAGAAGGCTGTGGCATCAGCATTAACACGAGAAGATGAGGTCGAAAAACATCCCATCTATTTCACTAGCAAGGTGCTACAAGGTCCTGGATTAAGGTATCAAAAACTTGAAAAGTTTGTGTACGCCTTAATTGTAGCATCTAGAAGGCTCCGACCTTACTTCCAGGCTCATACCATAAGAGTCCGAACGAACCAGCCTATGAAGCAGATTTTTCAGAAAACAGATATTTCAGGTAGAATGGTTCAATGGGTTATAGAGTTATCCGAGTTCAATTTATAATACGAAACTTGGACAGCAATCAAAGCCCAATGTCTTACCGACTTCGTCGCATAATACATAGGCGGTCAGAGCGAGACCTCCACGACCTGGGAGCTCTATGTAGACGAATCCTCTAACATGGTCAGAAGTGGAGCCGGTATAATATTGGTCAATGAAGAAGGTACTCAGATAGAGGTATCCTTGAAATTTGAGTTCCACGCTTCCAACAACTAGGCTGAATATGAAGCTCTGATTGCAGGGCTAAAACTCGCTAAAGAAGTTGGTGCTAACAAGGTAATAATCTTTAGTGACTCTTAAGTAGTAACTTCTCAAATTAATAGAGAGTACCAGGCAAAAGATTCTAACATGAAAAGGTACTTGGAAAAAATGCTAGAGCACCTCAGGCAATTCCTAAAAACCGAGGTTAGGAACATAACTTGGGAGCTCAACAGCCGAGCTGATATTCTCTCCAAGCTAGCAAGTACCAAGCCAGGAGAAAATAATAGAAGTTTGATACAGGAAACTCTCCAGGAGCCCACAGTTATGAATATTTGAAATTCTACATCCTACATGTCTCAGGCTTAAACTTGGGATGGATGACTCCTCTAGTCGAATATCTGAAATTCGACATCCTTCCTGAGGAACAAAAAGAATCCTAGAAACTCAGAAGGGAATCCCAGAACTATACTTTAGTGTGGAGTGTCCTTTACAGAAGGGGAATATCCACACCATTGCTAAAGTGCGTCCCGACCTCTAAGACAGAAGAAGTCTTGGAAGAAGTACACAATGGAATTTGTGGAAATCACCTCGGAGCGAGGTCCTTAGCCAGGAAGGTGATACGAGCTGGATTGTTCTGGTTGACTTTGCAAATGGATGCTACCAACTTCATTAAAAAGTTCTAACCTTGTCAGATGCATGCCAATTTCCACGTCGCTCCTCTCGAAGAGCTTATCAGCGTGACCTCTCCCTGGTCCTTTGTAAAATGGGCGGTTAGACCTACTCGAACCTTTTTTCCAAGCTCCAGGACAGGTCAAATATCTGATTGTAGGAGTGGATTACTTCACCAATTGGATAGAGGTAGAACCATTGGCAACTATCACAGTGCAGAGAAGTTAGAAATTCCTTTACAAGAATATAATTACTCGGTTCGGAGTCCCCCACTCTATCACCACAGATAATGGTACTCAGTTCACATATTCCACATTCAAAAATCTGGTGTCCAGCATGAAGATCAAACATCAACTCTCATCAGTAGAGCATCCTCAAGCCAATGGACAAGGTGAAGCCACCAATAAAGTTATATTGGCAGGACTAAAAAAGAGGCTGAAAAATGCGAAGGGAGCTTGGGTTGAAGAGCTTCCTCAAGTACTATGGGCTTACAGAACAACATCTCACTCCACAACTGGAGAAACACCCTTCCGACTTGCATATGGAATAGAAGCCATGATCCTTGTTGATATCAATGAGAAAAGTCCAATGGTGAGATTTTATAACGAGGCTGACAACATCCAAGCCCAAAAAGAAGAGCTCGAACTACTTCCAGAAGTCCGAGAGCAAGCATAAATAAGACAAGCAACGTTAAAGCAAAGGATGACAATAAGGTACAACCAAAAAGTCATTCGAAGGAGCTTCACCATAAACGACCTAGTCTTAATACGAAATAACATCGGAGTAACCAAGTCGGGCGAACGGAAGCTTGCTGCAAATTGGAAGGGACCTTACAAGATAGCTGAAGTCCTGGGCAAGGGCTATTACAAAGTGTCTGACCTGAGTGGAGCCAAGCTCCCTAGGTCGTGGCATGCTTGCAATATGAAAAGGTGTTATAGCTAGAAGCATACTCCGTTCTCTGATGTACTCTTTTTTCCGACATCATGGTTTTTTCCTAGAAGGGTTTTCCTGAAGGGGGTTTTAACGAGCCATCAAAGCGGGGGCTTGGGGCCTGAAAATTATTCCCTTAGTAGCCAAAGCATCTTTGTAAAGTTACATTTCATTAATGATAATACCTCTTTTTCTTAAAATTTCCATTATTATTACCACGATACGCACTGACTTAAGCACGAAAAAGTGCAAAAATCTGTTGCCCGACTGTTCCGAGGGTTACCTGAAATAGGGAGGTTGATCTCGGACGAGATCTTCTGGTCTGGTCAAGGTTGTCATGTCCGACTTTTTTGAGTGGAAGGCGCTGCTTGGTCCTTGGTCACCGGTGGGTGGTGGTACCTGCAAGAGACTCCGATGCTTAAGTCAGTACGGGCTTTAGGCAGGTTTTTGTAGAATTGGAGTATGAGTTATACTTGGGTGCTCCAGTATATTTATAGTAGTGTTTGATGATCTTCCTTTTAGATAAGTTATCTTATCTTATCTTTTTGTGGGTGAGATCATTATCTTTGGCGAACCGCCTTCTAGTGGGCGGTGGTTCTTTTACTTTGAGTCTCCTTGGGCCTCCTTGGCGATCATCCAGACTCTCTGTGAAGAGGTCGTCTTAATGGGCCGAACTTTAACGAGGTCGGTCCCTTTGTCTTCATCCAATCCAGACCTTAGAGCTCAGTCCAGGATATGAACAGTGTCCCTGCTTGAGTTTCGACCATTCCATGAGGTTGTGCTTCTGAGCTTCGACCTCTTTGGGGAAGTCATGTTCAAGCATCTGCTCGGTCATGCCTGGTTTGCTCCTTCTCGTGCGAATTTTGCGTCTTTAATGCCTTTTTGAAACGCGAGCGTTTTTGCTTTGCTGCATCATTTTCGAGGGCGTTAGTTTCTTTTTTTCCCTCTTTGCATTTTGTTTGAAATCAAAGGGGTTTTACTTCCTTTTAGTTTCTTTGTTTCTATCTGCTTTGATTTGCCCCAAGCTTTTCTTCTTATCTGAAGCTTTCGAGACATTTTGTGGATCGTTCGCGATTTGCTGTGCATCCGCTCTCACTGCTCCTTTCTCATCGCATATTAGTACTCTGTTTCGTGTACTTCACCTTCTTTTTCTTGGTCATGATTCCTCTACTTGGTGTTTTGTTTCTGCTGCATGCTTCTGTTTTTCCCTTGGAAGTTTTGATCTTTCTTTCTTTTTTCAAAAAGGTTGAGGCTTTTTTATTTTGACTTTTCACGTTTTGCTGAAGGGGTTAGGTTTTTGATTTTCTTTGATTCCTTGGGTTTCTTCTCTTCTTGTGTTTGCTTTGCCTCCAAAGGGTGCCTTTGGGTTTCAGTGGTAATCTTTTGTGAACCTTGGGGTGCCCTTTTGCTTGTTATGTTGCTTATTTGCTGCCTGTTTTTCATCTTCTTGTTTCTGGCTTGAGTTGTTTGGTGGTGACGTCCCTTTGTTTTCTTGTTGTAGGTATAGTTTCTATGTCTTCTCGTAGAAATATTGTTGAAATATCCACAAAGGTTCTCCCTGGTATGGTCGATTGGTTAGATTCCATAGTGTTAGGGTGTGTTACTGTGGCAGATCGGGAGTACTGTGAGAAGTTTAGGAGGCATCATAGGATCCGTGGAAATAGAGAGGAAGAGAAAAACTACGAGCTGGTGTCGCCCAATCCTGAGGAGAGGGTCAGTTTTCCTCCTTTAAGTCAGGCAGAGCGTCCTTTCTTTTATGCCTACGATTGTTTTTTTACCAAATTGGGTGTGACCCTTCCCTTTACCGAGTTTGAGTCCGACATCTTGTGGAACTATAATGTAGCCCCTTCTTAGCTTCATCCCAATTCTTGGGCCTTTTTGAAAATTTTTCAGTTGCTGTGTTAGGAGCTAGGTGTCCTACATTTCCTCTGTCTTTTTCTTTATCTGTTTGTGATGACTAAACTGGGGGCGGCCAAGAAGAAGGCTTCTTGGATCTCCTTCCGGGCTACCCAGAGAAAGAAGGTTTTTTCTATTTTTGATGACTCCTTTCATGATTTCAAAAATTTTTATTTTAAGATCCGGGCTATTGAGGATGTCCACCCTTTTTTTCTAGATGAGAACAATGAACCTACATTTCCTCTTTAGTGGCAAAAGAACCCTGTAGTTCTTAAGTATTCTTTAGAGAGTCTTGACAAGGTGGAGAGGGCCTTTGTGGGTGTTTTGGAGGAGCACTGGGGGGAGCCTCCTCATTTTGATACAAAGAAATTTTTAGGGGATCCCGCTCTTCTCCGTTCTGAGTTAGGTAGTGTCCGACTTCTTTAAAGTTTTTGGTTTGTCGTGGTGTTGTAGTTGTTCACTGTATAACTGTTTTGTGATCTTTTTCAGAGATGGTTGCCGGCTTTGATTCCATGAAGTTTCTCGGCAAGACTAAGAAAACAGTGGCCGCTCAAAATATCCAGAGGAAGTCGTTGGGGGAGGGCTCTTCCCAGGTCCCGCCGAAAGAGCCGGACTCTGGTCCTCAGGGTCCGAGGAAGGTCATCCCGACCCCTCGAGTTCGGGTGGCCTCTATTGATCCACCTCTAGGGACTTCTGGTGCTGCCTCCCCTCCTTCTTCATCTGGTCCTTCTCCCAAGAGGCCGAGGACTGCTGGGGCATATGATCTTAACGACAAGGACTTCGACAGTGTGGCCTTTGTTGCGGAGTGTATTGCCTCGTATGGCTTCGTTCCAACTGATGATATGTCCATTCTTCACCATCTTGATTTCATAGCCAGTAACAGCATCCGAATGGCCAATCTTAGAGCCGCTCTGTCTAGGGATTTCAAGAAGTCTCCTATCCATGCTACTAGTGCCTTCCTTGAGAAAGCTAAGGCTGATTATGATAGAGTGGAGGGTCTGAGGCTTGAGCTAGAGGTAAAGAACGTCAGGCTGGAGCTTATGGTGGAGAGGGAGAAGGCCGGGGCTACTGCCACGGAGGAGGCTACCAATTTGGTTGAAGATATGGCCAAGAAAGCTAAGGAGAGCTACACCCAGACTTATGGTGAGCTTCTGGAGATCAAGGAGAAACTCCAGTCTTCTTATGACGATTACGCTAAGTTGCAAGGTCATGTAGTGGATGGCATGACCGCTCTCTATGAGAATTTAAAAGCTCAGGTCCGGGTTCTTGCTCCTGATGCTGATCTTACCTTGTTTAGTATGGATAGTGTTGTTGAAGATGGTAAGATCGTGCCAGCCCTTGATGATGATGAAATTCCTGCCCCAAAACCTCCTGCCAAAGCTTCCTCTGTTGAGCCATCCTGACCTGAGGCCGATCCCGACGTGGAGGTCTTGAATGGCCCTGATGGTGTCGTCAGAGTCGTCCCGATCTCAGTCATTTCTCCTGCTCCTTAGGATGCGGCGACAGGAGCGAAGCTGGACCCCTTGTGACTCTCTCTTTTTTATCTCTCTTTTGATTATGTATTGATATGGTCCGACTTGTGGACCTTTGAACTTTTGGTTTTGTAATTTGTTTGGATAACTCTTTGACACTCATAGTTGCTCCCTAGCAACTTTTTAGTTTTTGATCAAAACACTTTTACTCTTAGGTTGCCGTGAGGTAACCTTTGAGTTTTAATGTTTTAACTTGTCTTTAATTATCCTGGGAGTGTGTTGGCTTTGGCCTTTGAGAACTGTTCCCATCCTCAGGTTGCTATTTTTACCCTTTTTCGGTTTCGTTCTTGGGGTAGCGTTTGGTTGTGGGCTTTGGCCTAGCCATTTTTTCTTTAGGTGTTGGTCTTTTCTGACCAACATCTTTTTTGATGACCTCGGGGTAGTGTTCTTTCAGGAACTTCTACCTTAGGTGCATTGGTCTACTTCTAGTTATGTTGGCAGCTTTGCTGAGTTGCTTTGTTGGCAATCTTCACACTTATTGTTCGGGATTTTAGTCGTTTTCCAATGACATTCTAAGTAGTGTTCTTACGTAGAACCTTTTCTTTTTAGTTCATTTGGACGACTTTCGAGCCTTGTTTGGCTTTGAGATTGCCTTTTGCTTTTTAAGTAGTGTCCTTTTCGGATTCTTACCTTTTAGCTTGACAGTTTTGATACTTTAGGTTTTTTCTACCTTTCGCATGGCTAGGTGGGCTTTGTTCCCCTTTTTTAGTGATCCTTTAGCTGGTCTGACTTCTCTGTCGGGCCTTTTCAAGTTATTTTTTGCAACCCTATTTTTTATTCGACCTTTTCAGTTCACTTTATAGGGGTTGCTTTCATAACTTCTCACATTGATTTTGGCTTTGTTGCTTCACCTTGCCGACCTTTTTCTAGTCAGACGATGAATTTCGCATTTTTTTAGCGTAAATTAATGCGCCTTAGTAGAAAACTTTTTTGGGGAATCTCTATGTTTACTAAAATAAAATGTAATGAATTTAAAGCGTTAGTAAGAGTATGTACATGTGTGGAGCCTCCCTGCAAGTCGGGTTGCCTCGAGGTCTTGGCCTGGTGTCTTATTAAGAAAGCCTTTAGTGGGAAAAAGAGCGCACCTTGACTTAAGGCCTTTTTTCTAGCTATAGTACCTTTTTAGGTTACAGGCGTGCCATAACCTCGGGAGCTCCCGCACTTGGAGGTCGGCCACCTTGTAGTAACCTTTTCCTAGTACTTCCGTAATCCGGTATGGTCCTTTCCAATTAGTAGCTAGCTTTTCTTCTCCAGACTGACCTGCTCCGATGTCATTTTGGATTAGAATGAGGTCGTCGGTAGCGAAGCTTCGTTGGATTACCTTCCGGTTATATCTTGAGGCCATTCGATGCTTTAGGGCTTCTTCTTTGATCCGAGCTCTTTCTCGGACTTCTGGAAGCAGGTCGAGTTCCTCCCTTTGTGCTTCAGAGTTGATGTCTTCACTGTAGAAGATCACCCTAGGGGATCTTTCATCTACTTCTATGGGGATCATTGCCTCCATTCCGTAAGCAAGTCGGAAGGGCGATTCCCCCGTGGTAGAGTGTGGGGTTGTCTGGTATGCACATAAGACTTGGGGAGCTCTTCAGCCCAAGCTCCTTTCACATCCTGTAATCGACACTTTAACCCTACCAATATGACTTTGTTGGTGGCCTCCGCCTGTTCGTTGCCTTGTGGGTGTTCTACTGAAGTGAACTGGTGCTTGATTTTTAGATCATCTACCAGGTTCCTGAAGCCCGTGTCGGTGAACAGAGTCCCATTGTCTGTAGTGATGAAGTGGGGAACCCCAAACCTTGTGACGATGTCTCTGTATAGGAACTTCTGACTTCTTTGGGCGGTAGCAGTGGCCAATGGCTCTGCCTCGATCCACTTTGTGAAGTAATCTATTCCTACAATGAGAAATTTGACTGGCCCTGATCCCTGGGGAATGGTCCGAGGAGGTCAAGCCCCCACTCTGCGAACGGCCAAGGTGACGTGACGCAAATGAGCTCTTCAGGTGGGGTGATGTGGAAGTTGGCGTGCTTTTGGCAGGGGGGCATGTTTTGACGAATTCTATCGCTTCCTTTTGTAAGGTTGGACAGTAGAAGTCGGCTCGGAGTACCTTTTTGGATAGAGCCCGTGCCCCGAGGTGGTTGCCGCACATGCCGCTGTGAACTTCCTCCAAGACCTCTTTTGTGGCAGAAGTCGGAACACACTTTAAGAGGGGTGTTGAGATTTCTCTTCTGTACAAGACGTCTTGTATTAAGGTGTAGTACTGTGCCTCCCGCATGAGCCTCTTCGCGTCCTTCTTTTCTGTGGGGAGTGTTTCGGACTTAAGGTAGTTGATTATGGGGGTCATCCACCCTTGGTCATGGTCCGATATGTTTAGGACCTTCTCTTCCCTTGAGGTCGATGGGTATTGTAGGGTTTCTTGGATGAGGCTTCTATTATTACCCCGTGGTTTGATGCTGGCTAGTTTTGAAAGTGCATCGGCTCAGGCATTTTGCTCCCGAGGTATATGTCGGATCTCATATTTTAGGAAGTTTCGGAGCTGTTCTTTGGTTTTTTCTAGGTACTTTTTCATGGTGGGATCCTTCGCCTGGTAGCTTCCTTCTATTTGTGAGGTGATTACTTGTGAATCGCTGAAGATGGTAAGCTTTTGGGCCCTAACCTCCCTAGCTAGCTTCAAACCAGCTAGTAGGGCTTTGTACTTGGCTTGATTATTTGAGGTGGGGAACTCAAACCTTAAGGAGAGTTCGAGTTGCGTCCCTTGGTCGCTTTCTAGGATAACGTCTACTCCACTCCCGGCTTTGTTTGATGAGCTGTCAACATAGAGGTTCTATATTGGGGTGTCAGTGTACTCTGCGACGAAGTCTGCCAGGTACTGGGACTTGATGGTGGTGCGAGCTTCGTATTTTAAGTCGAACTCGGATAGCTCAACTGCCTACTGTAGAATTCTTCCGGCTAAATCTGTTTTTCGCAGGATGCCTTTATGGGTTGATTAGTCCGCACTCTGATGGTGTGGGCTTGAAAATATGGTCGAAGCCTTCGAGAGGTGAGTATGAGGGCGTAGGCGAATTTTTCTTTCTTTTGGTAGTTCAGTTTAGCTCTTTATAAAGCCTTGCTGATGAAGTAGATGGGTTGTTGTCCATTGATATAATTACATCATATAGTGAATTTATGTGTAAATTATATTATCTTTATAACATTATTTTGTTGGTTAATTTTTTCTCCTAAGACAACTTTAAGTCATCATGTACGTAGGATAATACATACATATAATAGTGCCAAAATTTTTTTACCTACATACATATATATAATAGTGCCAATATTTTTTTTACTTCTTGTTATTGGAAAAATATATGAATAAATGGATTTTTTTTAATTGATGAAAAAATAATAAAGGTTATTAAGGAAATTAATCACATAATGAAAAAAACTAAGAGTGATTCATTAAATAGAAAAAGTAAAATTATTTTCACATTGACTACAAATTTTATAAAAAAGATTTTAGATAATAAATTAACCTTCAATAAATTAGATATTATTATAAACGTACCCCAATATACATATTATTAATCATATCAAACTATATTAACTTATATTCAGACCAAATGATATTTATTTAGAATTATAATTTAAATTTTCTAAATCTAGTTGTCATCATAAATGAGATAGATGAGAAAATTATTTTTACACATATTTCTTTTCAGTGACAACATTACAACAATATCATATTATTCAAAAACTAAAAAAAATATCTTTAATATAATTTGGATCAATTTAAAAAATAAAATCGATATAATTTATTACTATTTAAATTGTAAAGGTTTATATTTTTTTAATCTAATCCAGTATAATTCAAATGATTGTGACTTAATTACATCTTATTCATTCAAACTTATTTTTGAATTCAATCTAATTGAAACTATTATGTTTTGGATTGGATAATATATCCCATTCAAACTTTAAATTTTATGATTTAAAATTTTTTAATTATTAATATTAACCTTTCTAATAATTTTAAAAAATATTTTAGTCTTTTTAAAATAAATTAAATTAAAATATCTAATTTCTGACATATTTAAATTAATCCTAAAAAGGTATTTTGACTTTTTAAAATAAATTCAAATTTTTAATACAAGCAAACAACTTACCGAAATATTGGGTCAACAAATCCTCTTATTCTTATATCTATGTTTTTTTAACAGAGTTTACAACTTTTTTTTTTTTCACTAATGATTAATCTAAGTTGTGATAAGGATGAATCAGAAGGAGAAGGTAGAAAAAAAAAAACGAGATTAAGAAAGAATTTCAGAAAGATTAAACTAGGAAAATTTATATATCCTTCATTATTTTACAATGATAATATGTATATAAATAAACAAATTTCAACAACAATGTTAATAAAAAATCGATAGTAAACAGTGTAACATATAATTCACTCTATGGCACACAATATACAGAGACAATCAAATTCACTCGGTAATTAAAATTAACTAAAAAACAACATGAATCTCTCTGCAGAAACGAATCGATTTTGTACACAAATACACAAACAAAACAAAACGAATCCACTCAGAAGATTCAGTGGTTTAAAATGGCTAGCATTGACAACACAACCGAGGCTCCAAGAGCGGCCACAGAGGTTGAAACAGATCCGGCTGCTCCGGCGTCAGGAGAAGGCGCGGGTGACTGGACAGTGCCCTGTGCGGAGGCGGCCACCGCAAAGAGGGTGAGGAGAAGGAGGAAGGTTAGGGACTTGGACATGGTGACTTGTGATGATGCCATATATATATGGAAGTGACGGTTGAAGTTTTGAGAGAGAGAGAGAGAGAGAGAGAGAGAGCAAATGAAAGACTTGTTGATTGAGGTTGAGATTGAGATGAAAATGCAAGAAGGAACTATTTATAGATGAGTATATTGTAATACTATTGAGTCATTGGCTCCGCAAAGGGGTATAAAAGGAATAATGAAGGTTTTGGCCTTCTGGAGACAAAGTTAGGTATTAAGATTTTCCGTTTTGAAGAAAATAAAATATATTCTTATTAATTAGACGATTAATTGGCGGCCCATCTTAACTTTAGCTTTGTAAATATTATATGACATGACTTTTTATATTTAAAAATAAAATTATTGAATATTTTATTTGTTTTTGAAAGCCCTTCTTTTAAACATGATAATATGATATCTTGAAGTGTGAGATATATTTCAAATTAAAAATAAAGTAGCTGATTTGAAAAGGCATGTAATTTCCTAAAGTTATTTGCATGGTTCTCAAAATTGGATTGGATTGGCTGATTTGATCAATTTAACTGTGAATCGATAGTAATTATAATTTGATTAATTTTTTGAAATAGCTATTAAAAAATTGTTAACAAACTGTTGAATTAATTGAAAATTGGCTTGTTGGACCAAACTGAAAATCGACCGATTCGAAAAAAATGATGTCATTTTTAGTTTAAATGGCTCTGAAATTGAAATCAAAACATTTGAGGAGCTCTCTTCACATCTCACTCTCTCACTCAAGTTACAGAGAACTCTAAACCACATCACTCCCTCTTCTCTAACCCTAGCTACTACTACCGCCTGTTTGTTAATCTACTGTCGTTGTCTATCCGTGTAGCCACTGCTCCCAAGTCTCCAATTTGTCGGTGCATCCCTTAATCTTTTTTATCTTCCTGTGGTCGTTTGGTCGCGTTGTCCGTAAATCAAGGGTTGTTGCTCATTTGTTCTTCACTTGTTCAATTCTTCCTTTTTTTCTTTTTCTTTTTATGCTTTGTTTTTGTAATTTGTTCGATTTTGTGTATTATAATTTTATTTATTAGTAATAATGTTTTGTGATTAGCTTTGGTTCTATACTGACTATTGATTAGGGCTGCATACGGATCGGATTGGATCGGATATGGCATAAAATTCTATCCGATCCGCACTGCATTCATCGGATCGGATCGGATACGATATCAGCAATTTTTTAGGCCGGATCCGATTTGCGGATCGGATCGGATATCGGGTATATCCGCATAATTAAAAAAATTTATTTTAAGATTTTGTTTGGCCTTTTTACAAAAAAAATATCCAGAAAATTTATTTTTTATCTGTTTAAGCCTATTTACTCCTAGAATATTATCAATAATAGTTCTTTTGAATAACAAAAACAAAATAATAACACAAGATTTAAGTTTAATTATTCTAAGTTGAAGTACAACATAAAAAATTAAAAACAAAATATCATAAAATTTATAAAATAACATACTAAAATTCATATCACATTAGGGTTTACTGTCTTAAATTATGTTATTCATATGTGATGTGCGGATATGCGGATTTGCGGATCGGATCCACGGATATCACTGCCGAATCCGCAATCCGATCCGACCATACTGCGGATCGGATAATATCCGCAAAATTCGGATCGGATGCGGATAATTACCGCGGATATGCGGATATTATCCGATCCATGTGCAACCCTACTATTGATTCTTTACTGATGTGATTAGTTCTGGTTTTTTATTGATTTGATGTGTTGTGATTTTATTGATTAGTGATTAATTATAATTTTTTACTGATTTTATGTGTTGTAATTTTATTGATTAATAAATATCTTATGATTAATTCTGGTTCTTGACTGATTAGTGATTAATTCTAGTTACGTTCTTTACTGATTTTATGTGTTATGATTTTATTGATTAATAAATATCTTGTGATTAGTTCTGGTTTGTTGATTATTTAATGACAATTGTTGCACTACTATTTCTGATTGACTGCTTATTTAATTTTAGATTTAATGAAACACCTTTTAGGAGAAGCTATGATGCAATTGGGTTGATGATACATGTTAGCGAACAAACTGCTGCTCAATATGTCAATGCTCATGAGATTTTGGAAAATGAAACTCCTAAGGCGTTACCAAAAGATGCATTTGGAAACAACAGGGATGAGAACAAGGAAAATAATTTATTTATTATTTTAATATAAAATAATTTTTTTTTGTTAGATTACGGTTGAACTAATTTAACCAATAAACTAATAATTTAATGAGTAAAACAATTCAATAATTAGTCCAATTTTTAGAATTTTAGTTATCTGTACTATATTTTTTTCAGCACATCGAATGTGTAAGAAATAACTATTGTTGATAATTTTTTCAATAATCTATTATATTTATTATATTATATATTACAATTTTATAATTAAAATATGTCATATGTCATTATTATTGCAATTAAAATTAATTTTTTTTTAAATTAAAGAGTTTTTTTTTCTCCTTCTCCTCCTTCTCCTCTCATTTTCTCTATCTCTCTCATTCCTTCACCCACTCTATTTCTTTTATTCCTATACTTATTTTATCTCTTTTATATATCATAATCAATAACTAATTATAAATATAACAATCAAAATGGATAGCCTGATATTTTTTAATTTCAATTAAAATTAAAATATAACTATTATATTATTAATTTAACAACCAAAATATATAACATGATACTCTTTCATTAAAATTAAGATGAAATATTTCTTCTAAAATTAATAAATTTTCTTCCTTCATCATCTTATCTATCTCTCTCCCCTTCTCTATTTCTCTCTATCATTTTCACTTTATATAATTTATATTTTATATTTATATTATTAATTTGATAAACTAAAATGTGTCATGCGGTATTCTTTTATTACAATTATAATAAAAAAATTTTCTCTAAAATTAACAAACTCATAAACAAAATTTTTTCTCTCATTTTTTATCTCTTTCTACATTTTTATTCTACAAAAAATAAAATTAATAAAATAACATAATTCAAATAGATTCACAAACTTATAAGAAATATAATAAATTTATAATTAAATATAATTAAGAAATAATTCCGTAATATTATTTATATAAATATTTATTATTATTATTATATACATATTTTTTAATTTTTTATTTAATTTTAAATTTTTATCGCTTATCTTTTTAATCTATATTTTTATTTTTATTTTTTTAAATATTTATTACATATAATTTAACTGATAAAGACTATTTTTCATATGATCTTTTTGTAAAAGTAATTTAATTTTATAAATATTTATTTTTTGTCATAATTTATAATATTAAGACAAAATCGACATAATTTTAAAAGATTTATATTCTCGTAATAATATTACAAGAAAAAATATTAATATTAATTAAAATTGTATTTCTACTAAAATCTAATTAAGCATAATTAATTTTTCATAGTTGTAAACAATCTGAGTTATGGTTTTCGTCTTTTTAACTCATTTAGCTAGTTTTATCGTTGTGAAATTTAAATTCTTTGGTTTTATCTTTTGGTAAATAGTCACGTGATAAAATATTAATTAGCTTTAATGCTTTACCATATGCAGCATTTATTTTCACTTCTTTTTATTATTTTTCCTCTAAATTTTGCTTTTATTTTAAGTATGAGTGATGATTAGGAGTCTTAATTTATCTTTTTAATTATTTTTTTATACTCAAATAAGTAAAAATCTAAATATATGTTAATTTTTAAAAACATCAATAAGGTAAAAAAAATTATTTATAAATTAAAAAAATAATTAAAAGAATTGAATGAGTTAGATTCTTAATCATTTTTTTTGTACTTATTTGAGTATTATTAAGTTATTAAAAAGTTTTTAAATTAAAAATATATTTTTTTATTTTTTAGTATATTAAACAAATTTTTAATAATAAAAATAAAATAAAAATATTTAAAAATTAAAAAATATTTTTTAAAAGTTATAACTTATACTGTTTTAAAATATTTTAAACATTATAAAAAAACGAGTATTACATGCTTTAGGGGTACTAAGAAATTTCGCGTAGGTTCCGAAAGTCGTTATTGAAATGATTAGGAAGCTGGCGTGGGACCTATCAAGAAAACGTGGTTGGGTGGTGGATCTATACAGAATTAGCTTGTGTGTTGTATCGTGTATGTGTGAACCTATGAAGCACGGACACTTTGCTGAGTTGCCGTGTCCGCGTGTCGGACACATTTTGGACACGACACTCACTGACACTCGTCCGACACGTGTGTCTGCTGTGTCCAAACCGTGTCTCAATAAAAAATAAAAATTCTTCTCCGGACACACTTGGACACACTTAAATATCATCACGTGTCGGCGTGTCCGGTCTTATTCTTAATATATATTGTTAAAATAAATTTAGATATAGTATATATTATTATTTATTAAAATAAAAAATATTTTAAATACTTGATATAATTAAAATAAGACATTAAAAATAATTAAAAAAATTAATTTATATTTTAATATTAATAAAATATTAAAATATTATTACAGTTTATCTAAAAAATACTTTATATTTTATACGTATGCGTGTCCCCGTGTCATGTAAGATTTTAAAATTCGCGTGTCGGCGTGTCCCGTGTCGTGTCGTGTCCCGTGTCCGTGTCAGTGTCCGTGCATCATAGGTGTGAACTGTGATTTCTCTCTCTGTAATGTTGTTTGGTTGTGCGCTGTATTATTTTATGGAAAAATCTAGAGCTAGCAACTTTTCAAAAAGTTGGCTAATATTTAATTATTAAAAAAAAATTGAATGATCTTATATCATTAGATTTAATCTCATATTATTAAAAATATTATTGATGACCAATTGATAATTACAAAACATAAAAATTACTGCCTTTAATACTCCTTTTTTTTTTATTTCTCGCGGGCTCTGTCAAACAACCTAAAATTCGATCTGCTGGACCTGGCTGCTACTGTCCAAGCCTCTGTCCAAGCCTCTAGATTGAGTATTTATTTTTTAAGTTGGTTTTCAAATTTTTTTAAATTAAAATTATTTTTTAAAAATTTTGAATTAATTATATTAATTTTTTTGTTATTTTTTTATTGATGATGTTAAAATTTAGTAACGTGATACGTTAAATGATATCATAATACACATCTAGAAGTCTTTTAACTATTAATATAATAAAATTATAAAATTAAATCAAATCAATTAATCGAAAAGAGAACTTGAGGCATTAAAATCTCTCAATTTGATATTAATTTGATATATTTTCATAAATTAATCATATTAATAGTCAATTAAAACTACCAGATGTGTGTTGTGATGTTATCTAACGCATCAGAACAATAAATTTTGACATCATTAATATATAATAGCAGTGATAAAAAGATTAATATAACTAATTTAAAATTTTTAAAAGATAAATTTAGTTAAAAAATTTTTGAAAATTAATTTAAGAAACGAATATTTTTTATAGACTAATTTTATCCTTGTATTATAAAATATAAAAAAAAATATTAAAAGTAGAAAAACAAAAAAAGTTTTCCTTCGTTTTTTCTTTCAATATTAGAGAAAAAAAATTAATAAGTCCCGTTCACTTTTCTTTTCTTTCACTTTTCTTTTTTTTCAATTTTCTTTTCTCTATTTTCTCTTCTCAATCAAACAATAAAAAATAATCATTTTTCTTCTAATTTTCTTTCCTCTTTTTTTTTTTTTTCCTTCCCATTTCCACTTAAACAAAGATAGCCTTACTCTTCCA